>NC_057726.1:33712177-33791434 GCF_004010195.1 Chiloscyllium plagiosum
CTCCTTTTTTACCACCCTCCCTAATCTTACTGAAACATCTGTAACCAGGAACCTCCAACAACCATTCCTGTCCCTCTTCTATCCACGTTTCCGTGATGGCCACAACATCGTAGTCCCAAGTACCGATCCATGCCTTAAGTTCACCCATCTTATTTCTGATACTCCTTGTGTTGAAGTATACACACTTGAACCCATCTCTGTGTCCGCAAGTATTCCCTGTCAGTACTAACTTCTCCACAGCCTCCCTACATTCTTGGACATCCTGTAAAACAGCTAACCTACTTGCTGGACTACCAGTCCGGATCCTATCCCCCTGCCAAATTAGTTTAAATCCTTCTCCACTCAAATAACAATTACTTACCTTCCCGACCGGCTTTGCGCTCGGACTTCACTTCCGCCCAGCTCCCGCCGCTCTCTGCTGCAAAAGTAACGCCTTTCAGGGTAACAAGACCATAGCTCTCATCCTTCGAGAGCATCAATTATTAAACCCATGTTTGCTTGAAATTCTTCTTCTCAGTACATTAGGCTTATTAAACCAAACCACCATGGCTAGACAAAAGCCCTAATTAAAATGGTGGATAGATCTGCTTCAGAATGCATCAAAAAGCACTTCCATATCTTATAAAAATTGTCTGTTTTCTGGTGCACCATGTTTGTAAGAAAGCTTAAAGGAATGTGTTCCATAATTAACTTATACCACCCTGACAGATCCAGGGAGTTCTCAAACACCCAGCACACCAGAATGTTTTTCCTTGCACAAAAAGTGAGGATGCTAAAAAGCTTTTTCCCATGTACATCTAAGGGAGATGTACATGGTTTCTCTTCTCCTGGGTTTTCCCATGTCCACCTTGACTTCGGTGGCCAAGACCCCCTCCATTACTCCTGCCACAGTTCTCCAATACGGAGCCAGTGGCAGGACCACAACCAATGAGTGAGGGTACCTGTATTTATTTTACATTTGGGGCACATTGAAGACGCACCCTGCATAAATTTTGCAAGAAGACCTGGGGCCAGATGAGCTCTATGAAAAATCTTTAACTGCATAGCATGGGTCCTATTTCATATCGAAATCTTCCTCACATTCTCACAAGTGGTCTCCCAAGTTTCCGGCGTGATTCCATGCCCAACTCTCTCTCCCAGACCTCCCATAATTGCTCGAAGTCACCAGAGGAACCTCCCCCCCCCAACAAATGATAGAGAGTACTCACTGAAAGAGAGCTTTTAGTCTGAAGCACCCTCTATTACATATCAGATCTATAAACCTCAGTCAAAAGCATGGTCTCTTTTCAGATAAAATCTCTGACCTAACAAAAACGAAAGAGATCCCTACTCAATAATACTTACGAGTTATTTTATCAAATGACATTAACGTTTCATCTTCAAACAGATCGCCCAAACAAGAGACTCCCCTGTCTGCCCAGGACTTAAACCCGGGGTCAGTTGTCCCTGGCTGGAAACCTGGCATACCATCTATGGGATATGTTTTAGACATATTGCCCTCCATGCTTTGACAGTATTAATAACTATTGGATTGCGGTAATATTCTGAAACTATCCTCATTTTGTCCAGAAACAACAGATTAATAAGAGGACACTTTGCCTGGGAGGCCTCAATCTCCAACCATATTGACGTTGAGTCCTCACAGGCCCAATCATTCACAAAACATAGAAGGGAGCTCAACTGATATCTTCTGGCATCTGGGAGATCCACTCCCCCCAACCCCTGGGACATTTGCCATTTCGTAAGCTTGGCAAGGGGCTGCTTATGGCGCCAAATAAAAGAACTAAACCACCCATTTAATTTCCGAAATGTTTGTCTCGGAGAAACCAAGGGAACCATCTGCAAAGGGTATAATTTTAATAAGGGCAACTCGACCTAGCCATGATATTGGAAGCCCCCCCCCCTCTTAATCTTATCAAACAAATGAACTAAATTAGCCTTGAATAACTGATTAAAACTAGGGGTAACAGAGAGGCCCCCAAAAAAAGCTTCCTAGTGCCCACTTAAAGGGGAACCCACCTTCAACGTCCGGTATTCCCTAAGACCCCCATAGGCATAGCCTCCAATTTTGAAAATTTGATCTTGTAACCTGAGAAAAAGCCAAATGAATTAATACATTCCATTAAATAGGGCACCAAAACTGCAATGTTCGAAAGAAAAATGATAACATGATCCATGTATAATGTGATCTTATGCACCCATGATCCTACCTCTGGGGCAGCTATATGAGGGTGCCAACGAATGGCCTCTGCCAGTGGCTCAGTTGTCAATGTGAAGAGCAAAGGTGGGAAGGGACAGCCTTACCGATTGCCCCTACCAGTGTTAAAATTATCAGACCGTATACCATTAGTGAGAATGCTGCTCGAGGATCACTGTAAAGGATCCTTACCTATCTAGTAAACACTTAATCTAGACTAAACCACTCCAGTGTATAAAAAAGATACGGCCATTCCACCTGGTCAAATGCCTTCTCCGTGTCCAAGGAAACTACTAACCCTTGTACTGACCATTGTTGGCACACTTGAATCATGTTAAGCAGTCTCCTAACATTATTAAAAGATCTGCAAGCCTGTCTGATCCTCCTTAACAATTGAGGGTAACACCCTTTCCAACCTCAATGCCAGAGCCTTCGATAAAATTTTAAAATCAGAGTTTAAAAGTGAGATGGGTCTGCAAGAAGTACAATTTTCCCGGGTCTTCCCTTTCTTCAGGATGAGAGAGATATTTGCCCCTCTCAAGGATGGCAGGAGGCAATCCTGATTATATGAATGGTTATACATGTCTAACATCGGCCCTGACAGTATGTTTATAAATTGTTGATAAAACTCACTGGGCAAGCCCCCAGGGCCAGGTGCATTTCCACTCTGAAGTTGCCTCACTGCCTCATATATCTCTTGGGCTGTTAAGGAGAGACACCTGTTCAGCAGGCACACCAGGAAGATCCAAATTCCTAAAAAAAAAGACTCCATCTTATCCCACCTGTCCTCTCAGCACTCAGACTGGTAAAGTCCAGAGTAAAACCTCCAAAACACCTCATTGATCTTTTTAGCATTGTAAGTAAGAGTCCCGTTCCCTTCCCTAATAGAAGCAATAGACTGGGAGGTATTCTTCTTCCTGACCAAATACGCCAAGTATTTACCTGGCCTGTCACCATGCTCAAACAGCCTCTGCTACACAAAGGAAAGTACCTTCCTTGCTGTACATGTAAGAGTTTACGGTGGTTCAGAGAGCTGTGATCCACTGCAGCTTAGTCACTGACGGTCTACTGTAATATGCCGTCTCAGCTGCCTTCAATCGTGCCTCAAGCAGATGCTGCTGCTCTCCCTTCTGTCGTTTCTGACTGGCTGAGTATGAGATAATTATCCCTCTAGCATAGGCCTTAGCGTTCTCCCAAAGAATGGATGGGAGATGTACCTGAGTTGGTGGCCAAAAAAGCTTCAAATTCCCTAGAGAAGTATTCCACAAACTTGCTGTCCTTGAGGTTGAAGGGATCCATTCGCTAGTACCGTGAGCCCATTGCATTGCCCTTAATCTTAACAATTAAATACATCGTTGCATCATCAGAGATGGCAATATTCCCAATTGAACAAGATACCGCCAAATTTTTAAAAACTGTGGGAGTTAGGAAATAATCAATCCTTGTGTGGCATTTATGAGGATTGGAAAAGAACGTAGAATCTTTGCCCATGGGTTGTAAATGTCTCAAACATCTACCAACCCCAGTTCCACACATAGATCACCCAACTGCTTAAATTGTGGAGAAAGCTTTGGGGGGGCTTGGGCATTCTATCCAACACAGGCAATTAAATCCCTCCCTCCCTCTCTCTTTCTCGCCCTCCCTCTCTCTTTCTCGCCCTCCCTCTCTCTTTCTCGCCCTCGCCCTCCCTCTCTCTTTCTCGCCCTCCCTCTCTCTTTCTCGCCCTCCCTCTCTCTTTCTCGCCCTCCCTCTCTCTTTCTCGCCCTCCCTCTCTCTTTCTCGCCCTCCCTCTCTCTTTCTCGCCCTCCCTCTCTCTTTCTCGCCCTCCCTCTCTCTTTCTCGCCCTCCCTCTCTCTTTCTCGCCCTCCCTCTCTCTTTCTCGCCCTCCCTCTCTCTTTCTCGCCCTCCCTCTCTCTTTCTCGCCCTCCCTCTCTCTTTCTCGCCCTCCCTCTCTCTTTCTCGCCCTCCCTCTCTCTTTCTCGCCCTCCCTCTCTCTTTCTCGCCCTCCCTCTCTCTTTCTCGCCCTCCCTCTCTCTTTCTCGCCCTCCCTCTCTCTTTCTCGCCCTCCCTCTCTCTTTCTCGCCCTCCCTCTCTCTTTCTCGCCCTCCCTCTCTCTTTCTCGCCCTCCCTCTCTCTTTCTCGCCCTCCCTCTCTCTTTCTCGCCCTCCCTCTCTCTTTCTCGCCCTCCCTCTCTCTTTCTCGCCCTCCCTCTCTCTTTCTCGCCCTCCCTCTCTCTTTCTCGCCCTCCCTCTCTCTTTCTCGCCCTCCCTCTCTCTTTCTCGCCCTCCCTCTCTCTTTCTCGCCCTCCCTCTCTCTTTCTCGCCCTCCCTCTCTCTTTCTCGCCCTCCCTCTCTCTTTCTCGCCCTCCCTCTCTCTTTCTCGCCCTCCCTCTCTCTTTCTCGCCCTCCCTCTCTCTTTCTCGCCCTCCCTCTCTCTTTCTCGCCCTCCCTCTCTCTTTCTCGCCCTCCCTCTCTCTTTCTCGCCCTCCCTCTCTCTTTCTCGCCCTCCCTCTCTCTTTCTCGCCCTCCCTCTCTCTTTCTCGCCCTCCCTCTCTCTTTCTCGCCCTCCCTCTCTCTTTCTCGCCCTCCCTCTCTCTTTCTCGCCCTCCCTCTCTCTTTCTCGCCCTCCCTCTCTCTTTCTCGCCCTCCCTCTCTCTTTCTCGCCCTCCCTCTCTCTTTCTCGCCCTCCCTCTCTCTTTCTCGCCCTCCCTCTCTCTTTCTCGCCCTCCCTCTCTCTTTCTCGCCCTCCCTCTCTCTTTCTCGCCCTCCCTCTCTCTTTCTCGCCCTCCCTCTCTCTTTCTCGCCCTCCCTCTCTCTTTCTCGCCCTCCCTCTCTCTTTCTCGCCCTCCCTCTCTCTTTCTCGCCCTCCCTCTCTCTTTCTCGCCCTCCCTCTCTCTTTCTCGCCCTCCCTCTCTCTTTCTCGCCCTCCCTCTCTCTTTCTCGCCCTCCCTCTCTCTTTCTCGCCCTCCCTCTCTCTTTCTCGCCCTCCCTCTCTCTTTCTCGCCCTCCCTCTCTCTTTCTCGCCCTCCCTCTCTCTTTCTCGCCCTCCCTCTCTCTTTCTCGCCCTCCCTCTCTCTTTCTCGCCCTCCCTCTCTCTTTCTCGCCCTCCCTCTCTCTTTCTCGCCCTCCCTCTCTCTTTCTCGCCCTCCCTCTCTCTTTCTCGCCCTCCCTCTCTCTTTCTCGCCCTCCCTCTCTCTTTCTCGCCCTCCCTCTCTCTTTCTCGCCCTCCCTCTCTCTTTCTCGCCCTCCCTCTCTCTTTCTCGCCCTCCCTCTCTCTTTCTCGCCCTCCCTCTCTCTTTCTCGCCCTCCCTCTCTCTTTCTCGCCCTCCCTCTCTCTTTCTCGCCCTCCCTCTCTCTTTCTCGCCCTCCCTCTCTCTTTCTCGCCCTCCCTCTCTCTTTCTCGCCCTCCCTCTCTCTTTCTCGCCCTCCCTCTCTCTTTCTCGCCCTCCCTCTCTCTTTCTCGCCCTCCCTCTCTCTTTCTCGCCCTCCCTCTCTCTTTCTCGCCCTCCCTCTCTCTTTCTCGCCCTCCCTCTCTCTTTCTCGCCCTCCCTCTCTCTTTCTCGCCCTCCCTCTCTCTTTCTCGCCCTCCCTCTCTCTTTCTCGCCCTCCCTCTCTCTTTCTCGCCCTCCCTCTCTCTTTCTCGCCCTCCCTCTCTCTTTCTCGCCCTCCCTCTCTCTTTCTCGCCCTCCCTCTCTCTTTCTCGCCCTCCCTCTCTCTTTCTCGCCCTCCCTCTCTCTTTCTCGCCCTCCCTCTCTCTTTCTCGCCCTCCCTCTCTCTTTCTCGCCCTCCCTCTCTCTTTCTCGCCCTCCCTCTCTCTTTCTCGCCCTCCCTCTCTCTTTCTCGCCCTCCCTCTCTCTTTCTCGCCCTCCCTCTCTCTTTCTCGCCCTCCCTCTCTCTTTCTCGCCCTCCCTCTCTCTTTCTCGCCCTCCCTCTCTCTTTCTCGCCCTCCCTCTCTCTTTCTCGCCCTCCCTCTCTCTTTCTCGCCCTCCCTCTCTCTTTCTCGCCCTCCCTCTCTCTTTCTCGCCCTCCCTCTCTCTTTCTCGCCCTCCCTCTCTCTTTCTCGCCCTCCCTCTCTCTTTCTCGCCCTCCCTCTCTCTTTCTCGCCCTCCCTCTCTCTTTCTCGCCCTCCCTCTCTCTTTCTCGCCCTCCCTCTCTCTTTCTCGCCCTCCCTCTCTCTTTCTCGCCCTCCCTCTCTCTTTCTCGCCCTCCCTCTCTCTTTCTCGCCCTCCCTCTCTCTTTCTCGCCCTCCCTCTCTCTTTCTCGCCCTCCCTCTCTCTTTCTCGCCCTCCCTCTCTCTTTCTCGCCCTCCCTCTCTCTTTCTCGCCCTCCCTCTCTCTTTCTCGCCCTCCCTCTCTCTTTCTCGCCCTCCCTCTCTCTTTCTCGCCCTCCCTCTCTCTTTCTCGCCCTCCCTCTCTCTTTCTCGCCCTCCCTCTCTCTTTCTCGCCCTCCCTCTCTCTTTCTCGCCCTCCCTCTCTCTTTCTCGCCCTCCCTCTCTCTTTCTCGCCCTCCCTCTCTCTTTCTCGCCCTCCCTCTCTCTTTCTCGCCCTCCCTCTCTCTTTCTCGCCCTCCCTCTCTCTTTCTCGCCCTCCCTCTCTCTTTCTCGCCCTCCCTCTCTCTTTCTCGCCCTCCCTCTCTCTTTCTCGCCCTCCCTCTCTCTTTCTCGCCCTCCCTCTCTCTTTCTCGCCCTCCCTCTCTCTTTCTCGCCCTCCCTCTCTCTTTCTCGCCCTCCCTCTCTCTTTCTCGCCCTCCCTCTCTCTTTCTCGCCCTCCCTCTCTCTTTCTCGCCCTCCCTCTCTCTTTCTCGCCCTCCCTCTCTCTTTCTCGCCCTCCCTCTCTCTTTCTCGCCCTCCCTCTCTCTTTCTCGCCCTCCCTCTCTCTTTCTCGCCCTCCCTCTCTCTTTCTCGCCCTCCCTCTCTCTTTCTCGCCCTCCCTCTCTCTTTCTCGCCCTCCCTCTCTCTTTCTCGCCCTCCCTCTCTCTTTCTCGCCCTCCCTCTCTCTTTCTCGCCCTCCCTCTCTCTTTCTCGCCCTCCCTCTCTCTTTCTCGCCCTCCCTCTCTCTTTCTCGCCCTCCCTCTCTCTTTCTCGCCCTCCCTCTCTCTTTCTCGCCCTCCCTCTCTCTTTCTCGCCCTCCCTCTCTCTTTCTCGCCCTCCCTCTCTCTTTCTCGCCCTCCCTCTCTCTTTCTCGCCCTCCCTCTCTCTTTCTCGCCCTCCCTCTCTCTTTCTCGCCCTCCCTCTCTCTTTCTCGCCCTCCCTCTCTCTTTCTCGCCCTCCCTCTCTCTTTCTCGCCCTCCCTCTCTCTTTCTCGCCCTCCCTCTCTCTTTCTCGCCCTCCCTCTCTCTTTCTCGCCCTCCCTCTCTCTTTCTCGCCCTCCCTCTCTCTTTCTCGCCCTCCCTCTCTCTTTCTCGCCCTCCCTCTCTCTTTCTCGCCCTCCCTCTCTCTTTCTCGCCCTCCCTCTCTCTTTCTCGCCCTCCCTCTCTCTTTCTCGCCCTCCCTCTCTCTTTCTCGCCCTCCCTCTCTCTTTCTCGCCCTCCCTCTCTCTTTCTCGCCCTCCCTCTCTCTTTCTCGCCCTCCCTCTCTCTTTCTCGCCCTCCCTCTCTCTTTCTCGCCCTCCCTCTCTCTTTCTCGCCCTCCCTCTCTCTTTCTCGCCCTCCCTCTCTCTTTCTCGCCCTCCCTCTCTCTTTCTCGCCCTCCCTCTCTCTTTCTCGCCCTCCCTCTCTCTTTCTCGCCCTCCCTCTCTCTTTCTCGCCCTCCCTCTCTCTTTCTCGCCCTCCCTCTCTCTTTCTCGCCCTCCCTCTCTCTTTCTCGCCCTCCCTCTCTCTTTCTCGCCCTCCCTCTCTCTTTCTCGCCCTCCCTCTCTCTTTCTCGCCCTCCCTCTCTCTTTCTCGCCCTCCCTCTCTCTTTCTCGCCCTCCCTCTCTCTTTCTCGCCCTCCCTCTCTCTTTCTCGCCCTCCCTCTCTCTTTCTCGCCCTCCCTCTCTCTTTCTCGCCCTCCCTCTCTCTTTCTCGCCCTCCCTCTCTCTTTCTCGCCCTCCCTCTCTCTTTCTCGCCCTCCCTCTCTCTTTCTCGCCCTCCCTCTCTCTTTCTCGCCCTCCCTCTCTCTTTCTCGCCCTCCCTCTCTCTTTCTCGCCCATCCATTTATACCACATCTACCGCTTTCCCCTCATCAACCTCCTTCGTCACCTTTTCAAAGAATTCAATAAGGTTTGTGAGGCACGACTTGCCCTTCACAAAACCATGCTGACTATCCTTGATCACATTATTCCTATCCAGATGTTCATAAATCCTATCCCTTACAATTCTCTCCATGATTTTGCCCACAACAGAAGTGAGACTCACCGGCCTATAGTTACTAGGGTTATCCCTACTCCCCTTTTTGAACAAGGGGACCACATTTGCTATCCTCCAGTCTTCTGGGACTACTCCTGTAGACAAAGAGGACATAAAAATCAAGGCCAATGGCTCTGCATTCTCCTCCC
Source organism: Chiloscyllium plagiosum (assembly GCF_004010195.1). Taxonomy (NCBI): domain Eukaryota; kingdom Metazoa; phylum Chordata; class Chondrichthyes; order Orectolobiformes; family Hemiscylliidae; genus Chiloscyllium; species Chiloscyllium plagiosum. Next base: position 33,720,847 of record NC_057726.1, read on the forward strand.
TTGCTTCCCAGAGAATCCTAGGATAAATGCCATCAGGCCCAGGGGACTTATCTATTTTCACCTTTTCCAGGATTTCCAACACCTCTTCTCTACATACCTTAAAGCCATCCATTCTACTTATTTGTGCCTCAGTATTCTCATCGACAACAATGCCCTGTTCCTGAGTGAATACTGAAGAAAAGTATTCATTCAGTGTCTCCCCAATCTCTTCCGCCTCCACACGCAGCTTCCCCCTACTATCCTTGACTGGACCTATTCCTACCCTAGTCATTCTTTTATTCCTAAGTAGTCGCAGCCTTGACGCCATTACCAACTGAAGTTGATTTTTTCCCAATACACTTCGCGCGCAAGAGGCGGGCTAAAATCCGGTATACACTGCCAGTATCCAAGTCAGAATCGGAGGAGATGATCTTGTGCAAAAACGCGACTTGAGAGGTTATAAGAAAAGAATGGGCCGATGACCCTGAGGCACACAGGTGCAGTGATTGGAACAAGGTTAGCTAGGTAGACTTTACAGGATTTGAGATTCACACTTGGAACTGTAAACCTGGCCGTGCCATTTCTGATGAAGAGCTCATTCCCAAAATGTTGACTCTCCTGCTTCTCGTGTGTTGCCTGATCTGCTGTGCTTTTCCAGGGCCACGCGTTTCGACTGACAATCCATCAGCTGTAGTCCTCACTTTCTCCCCGTGAGAAAGTCCTGGCTGACAGATATAGACAGGAGTGTCAAAAGCTCTGCTCGCTGGATCAGTATAATGGGTGACTTGGTGAAGATCATCGACCTTCATGGAGATATTTCAATTCGTGATAGTAATTTTAAACAAAACTGAGGATATTTGAGAGAACAATGAAGCAGAATGGAATTGAAGAAGTGAGACGTGGTGAGGAGCTACATAAGTCATAGGTAGAGGAGGGTGTCACAAGTAAAGGGTGAGTTGCATTGCCTGTATATGGTTGCAGACATTATGTGTGTTGTCGCAACTGCTTAAAGGCACGAAGATAACAACTGTTCAAATGAATGGTGTAATGGCTCAGGCACAACTCAAAATTGAGAATAAATTTTGGACCAGCCATCAATACACATGTTACATGAATGAATGATGTTCAGTGTTCAGGTCGGAGCTGCGGTCCTGACCTGACCTCTACTTCAGCTGGACTATCTCCCGTTCCTCGACCTCTCCATCTCCATTTCTGGCGAGCGACTCAACACGGACACCTACTTAAACCCACCAACTCCCACGGCTATCCGGATTACATCTCTTCCCAACACACCTCATCTCCCCGTACAAATGTTATCTCTTTCTCCCAATTCCTATACCTCCATCTGCACCCATGAGGACCAATATCTACTCCAGAACATCCCAGATGCGTTCTTCTTCAAGGACCACAATTTCCTCTCTCACGTGGTCAATAATGCCTTCCAGCAAATTTCCCGCATCTCCACGCTTGAACTCTACCCCTCCAATCACAACAAGGAGGTAACCCCCGTACTTCTCACCATCTACCCCACGAACCTTCGGATACAACTCACCATCCTCCACCATTTCCGCCACCTGGAAACAAACAAGACCGCCAAAGATATATTTCCTTCCACACATATCTGCGTTCCACAGACAAGATTCCCTCTGTGACTCCCTTATTAGGTCCACACACCACACACCCGCCAATACCACCTCCACTCCCGACACCTTCTCTTGCCACTGAAAGAGATGTAAAACCTGCGTCCTTCACCTCCAACGAAGGGTCCAAAAGGTATTTCCACATCTGGCAGAGATTTTCCTGCACCTCCACACACGTTGGCGACTGTGTCCGTTGCTCTTGATGTAATCTCCTCTACATTTGGGAGACAGGATTACAACTCGGGGAAGATTTCAGAGGACATCTCTGGGACTCACGCACTAACCAATCCCAGCCCCCCCCACCCCCCACCCCCCATTAATAATATGTTGCAATGCCAAGCTTAGATAATGCATTAGTCAGAAATTTAAGAGGGTGGGCCGGAGGGCAGTATACATTCAAAATACCATATTCCTCACCATGTATAAGGGTCTTAAGAATAACAAACCAACCATACTCATCTTTAATACAATCTGTTAAATTAAATGGGAGACCCTTCTGGACGAGTATGGCCACTGCCCTGTTCCTAGTACTAAAACACCTTGCTGCAACTTCCATTGTTCCTCGTCATTAAGGCGAGTCTCCTGCAACAGGGCAACATCCACCCCTCTTTCTAAGGCTTGACAACACCTTTTTTAACTGGCGAATGAACCCCTCTGATATTCTAGGTGCCCCATTTAAGAATGCTGCTAACCATGATCCTTTACAATCACCTTTGACCTGCCAAGAGGAAGAATTAGTCTTGCAACACGTTGAGCAGACTCAAAAGGAGACTCATAGAGTCTCTATTTACAAAAATACTAACTACAAAACACAAAAGGTAATTAATGGGGGACTCTACCCCCTGCCCACAGAGGACGCTTACACTTCCCACACACACACCTCCATCCCCCCTTCCAGCTCGAGCCGCACCCCAAACCCAAGCAATGGAAGAAATCAAACAAAGGACATTGTAAACACAAAGGTATAACAAAAACAGTGAGCACTTTGCCCACCCTCTGCAATATATCAATACTACTCCGGCTCGGTGAGAAAAGAAAACCAACAACAACTTCTTTTGGGAAAAGAATGAAAGTACAAGAAATAAAAGCAAGACAAAAAAAAGACACTTGTCAATCTCCACAAATACATCTACATTACTTTAAAGTGCCCAAGAAGTTTTTGGCTTGTTCCAAGGTATCAAATGACTGCACTGCTGGGTATCTCATCGAATATTGAATATCGATGTCCTTTAACCTTCTCTTAACCTCATCAAACGATTACCTCTTATGGATCACTGCCGCAGAAAAATCCTGGAAAAATATTATCTTAGTTCTCTGATAGGGCTTGCAGATCTCTCCCCAACCTTCTAGAAATTTCCATGACACTCTGCTTGTCCCTGTAGCATTGAAATCGTATCAGAACCGGGCGGGGGCACTTACCCTGACCATGATCTGCGCACCACAACCCCGTGAGCTCTATCAATCTTCACCTGGTCCACCCAGGCATCCCAGCCAAGAAACTGTGGCAACCAGTCTTCAAAAACACTTGCTGGCTGCCCACCTTCTACTCCCTCAGGAAGGCCAATGACCCGGATATTTTTCCTCCTACAGCTATTTTCCAGGTCATCGACTTGCTCAGTCAGGGCCCAAACCTGTCAGGGCTCAAACCTGTTTCTCAAAGATGTGGTTCTGCCCTGCTGAGGACTCGATCTCAATCTCCGACGCCGCGGTCCGCCACTCAACCTCTTCAACTCGCTTCTGGAGCCCTTCCAACTCCTCATGATTCTGCAGCGTGGCTGCGATGGGCTGCAGTTGATTACAAGTCTCTTCCCTCATCTCCTGGATCAGCTGTTGGTCAGTGTTCTGCTGCGTAGGCATTTCTTTCATAGCTGCCAAGGGAGCTGCAGCTACCTCCCCAGTTAGAGTCTCTGACCCGCCCAATGTTTTTGAGTATTGAGACTTGGCTGTTTGCTTCCCCTTAGTCATTCTCACTTGCTCAAAATAATTTAAACGGTTATATTACCTTTTAACAATAATTTTTTTCCAAATAAAACTAAGGTGGGGAATGAAAAAATATTACTACCCTAGGTTGGGGTGCAGAGCTCGTCAAGGCTGATCTATTCAGATCGCTGCCATCTTGAATCCCCCACTCTAACAACTTAAATGGGTGTACAAAGTTGAAATTCACGCAACACCAGGTTATAGTCCAACAGGTTTAATTGGAAGCACACTAGCTTTCGGATGACGCTCCTTCATCAGGTGATAATGTAACCTTTATAGGCAATCAATTTTTCAATGTATAATTTCAGTTGCATCACACTTGCTATAAGTTCTGTGTTAGGATTGAGCCCTCCATAATCACCTGATGAAGGAGCATCGCTCCGAAAGCTAGTGTGCTTCCAATTAAACCTGTTGGACTATAACCTGGTGTTGTGATTTTTAACTTTGTACACCCCAGTCCAACACCGGCATCTCCAAATCATAAATGGGAGATTCTTCCTAACAAGTTTGGCCACAGACCTACTCTTAGTATTGAAAGATGTGAAATAAACCCGGTCATACCCATTCTGTTGCAGTTTCAGATGCTCTGCATCATTTAAATATGCTTCTTGCAATAAGGCAGCATCCACCCTCTCCCTTTTATGACTGGAAAGTACTTTCTTACTCTTGACCAGCGAGTGACTCCCTTTAACGTTCCAAGTACACCACTTGAACACATCATTAGCTGTAACCTTCTAAAGCACCACTTAGATTCCAGAAAGGAAGAACTCGAACTGCGAATCACTGAGCTTCAGTGCAAGAAAGTCCACAAAATGCAAAAACTACATAAACTGAAACAGCTACAACCAACAAACCTACAAAACTTGCAAAAACTATGTACACCAAAAACGGAAAAACAAAAAAGCACCACATGTACTGATTAGAGGAATTTATCCCCAATTAAAGGGGGCATCTACACATCCCAAAACCCTACTAACCATCCCAACCACCCTCTTAACCCCTACCACATAGGGTCGCTCCACAACCACAGGCAGCCCAGTAGGAAAAAAAGATTAGTAATATACAGAAATAAGTTAAAAGTAAATACGTCACCCATCTCTTGGTATAACTTCGAATTAAAGGTAAATACTCTATCCATCCCAAGCATAATTTAGTGCAATTTAATACCAACAAAAGGAGACTCCAAGTCCTCTCTAAAGAAGGACAAACCTGAACAACTTTGTTATCTGTGCTTATCCAGTCATCTGGCTTAAATCAGTGTGTCCACAAGGTTCCTCACTTTCTCTGGCGAGTCAAATAAATGTACAGATCCATTATAATTAATCCGAAGCACAGCTCTCTCAATCTCTTCTTGATGCCGTCGTAGGACTTCCTTTTCCGGATCACTGCTGCTGAAAGGTCTTGGATAAAGATCACCCTGGAGCCCTCACACACCAACACCCTCGGATCCTTCACTTGGGCTTTGGAAGCTTCCATGACACACTGTTTTTATAATGATGGAACCATACCAGGACAGAGCATGTCACTGGTCCATTCCTGGCCTTGGTGCCGTGACCCGATGGGCTCTTTCAGCCTTTATCTTTCCCTTTTCAGCTCCAAACTAAGGAATTCTGGGAACCACTTCTCAAAGAAATCCACTGGCCTCTCACCTTCTGTCCCCTCCAGCATGCCAACAACACAAAGTTCGTTCTTTTGTCCCTGTTCTCAAGGTCATTCACTAGATCCAGTAAACCATGGACCTGTGTTTCCAGGACTTCAACCGGACTCTTGGATGAATCAGCCTCTGCCTCCGTCCCTGTGGCCCTCTGCTCAAGCTCATCAGTCCTTTTCCCCAGGTCTTGCAGCATAGCAGAGACCGGGGCCAGCTTTTCGAGATTTGGCAAGCTCCTCAACCAAGATCTGGTGAGGAAGCAAGCCCAATCGCCTCGGTGGGTTGAGCCGCGGCCCCAGTGCCAGGCAAACTTGCTCCTTTCTTCAGCATTCTCCTGCAACAAAAATGAAGGTAAGTAAACTTTTCAGGTTCTATAGCTCTTTTACTGTTTTTTTTTAACTCTCAGTAATGTGGATGGGATGAGTTCTAGCTCTGTCCTGCTGATGTTGTGGCGCAGAGCCCAACAAATGCAATCCTTCTAGGTTGCCGCCATCTTGGATCCCCCAGTCACTATGTTTATATTATGAGCCCTGTTGAGTTTCTGGTCAATGGTAACCCCAAGGATGTTGATAGTGAGGGCTACAGTGATGATAACACCATTGAATGTCAAGGGTTGATGGTTAGATTGTTTTTTTTTAATTGGTGAAGGTCATAGCCTCACATTTGTCTGGTGCGAATGTTCCATGTCACCTGTCAGCCCAAGCCTGCATATTGTCCAGATCTTGCATTTGGACATGGATTGCTTCAGTATCTGAAGAGTCACAAATGGTGCTGAACATCCCACTTCTTACCTTGTGATGGAAGGAAGGTCATTGTTGAAACAATTGAAGATGGTTGGGCCGTGGACATTACCCTGAGGAATTCCTGCAGAAATGTCCTGAACTCAGATGACCAACTTCCAACAACCACAACGATTGCTCTATGTGCCAGGTATGACTCCAACCAGCAGAGTGTTTGCTCCCTGATACCCATTGATTCCAGTTTTACCAGGACTCTTTGATGTCATGCACTGTTGAATGCAACGTGATGTCAAGACCTGTCGCTATCACTTCACCTCTGGAATTCAGCTTCTTTTTGTCCATGTTTGAACCAAGGTTGTAATGAGATCAGGAACTAAGCAGTCTTAGTAGAATCCATACTGGGTGTCACTGAGCAGGTTATTGCTGAATAGGTGCTGCTTGATAGCACTATTGATGATACCTTCCATCACTTCACTGATGATCAATAGTAGGCTGATGGGGCCATAATTGACTGGGTTTGCAAATGTTAACTTTCCTCCCAAACATGCAATCATTGCATCATCAGATGTTACAAAGAAAAGGACAGAAATACTAAAAATGTGAAAATGAAATGGCACTTTTTTTTTTACAGTCATATCACCACCTTGAAAATTGATCCGAAACCTACTGTGCAGACAAGCGATCCAGCCAGCGCTCCAGCATTCTGGAGTCATGGCTATTCTGAAATGGCAGGACACAGAAATAAGTAAGTAACACTGAGCCTGCTTGTTTTCTTATGCTAAATATTGTAGGTTCATTTCTTTATTTTCCCAATGATGCATTGCAGATATTTATCCCTGTTTATTATCTTCAACTTTACATGACTTTTGACTTTATTTACTTCTCCATCCTTCCTTATGTAAAAGGAGTCACCCATGTCTGTTTCCAGTAGTGATTCTTACAGTGGAGTTAGGTCTCTAGCAATACTCAGCCCTGGATCCCATGTCCATCTGTTTATCCTTAACCTTTCATCCTCCTTAATTTATGTGCAGACTCATGGAGATTTTGTCTGCAGTGTCTAGTCAGCTTATGTATACTGTTGCCACCCACTTCAATTTCACCTATTGTGTGCTGCCAGATCATCAAACCTCCATGATCTCTATTCCAGACAATGTTTGTCTGTAAATCCCATCATCTTGTCACTTTGATCCCTTTCAAACCCTCTTTAAAATATATAATTTTGAATGAACACTTTTCTCCTAGTTATAGCATATTAGTCTGTGTTATTGGCTTTGTGAGGGCTTTGCAACTTCTTATTACAATAAAGATATAATACCATCTGTGACAGTTTACTGAGACTTAAAGGTTCTGGTCACTTTAACTGCTGTAACCTAGAGAATTTCCAGTTATAGATAATGCAAAAGGATGGTAAGTTATTTGTCATATTCCTTCTGTTGTGACAGAATTTAAAAAAAAACGTATTGTGGGCAAAGCAGATAATTCATGGTATTGGAACGATTGTCCCATCATACTACAGTTCTAACCAGTTCTCCCTCTAATTTCTCTCTGTTGCACTGTAAAGTCCTTTTAAGAATCATTGGTCTGGTTTTTTCCTGCATGGTGCCGAGAGGGAACATTAGTTCTGACAGTAACATAATCAAGAACTCCACAATGAAACACTTTGGCATCTGAACAATGATCAAGAAACGAATATATCATAATTTTAAAAATTCAGAAACACTAAAGTTAACATTGCAAAGACATTGGCCCTCAATATCCGTGCCATACTTTGCATGAAAAATGCTAAACTACTGTCCTACTTTTTGTTTTGACTCAAATACTCATTAAAGCTTTCATCTAAAATTTCTGGTGGTTTCTACGTTAAACATTCCTGTTCCAACAGTCAACTTTCTAAAGATCTTCCTCCAAAACCAACCTCTTGTGCCACTTCTTTGACATCAAAGATGGAAAAACCACTAGAGACCAGTTGAGAACAAAATTATTTCTCACTTAGAGAAGCATGAGCCGATAAGGAGTAGCTAGCATGGATTTAGAACATAGAAAAGTAAAGCACAGAACAGGTCCTTTGGTCCACGATGTTGTGCCGAGACTTAATCCTAATGTAAAATATAGTAACAACCTACGCAACCCTCAACTCACTGCTATCCATGTGCATGTCCAGTAGTCACTTAAATGTCCCCAATGACTCTGCTTCTATCACCACCGCTGGTAACGCATTCCATGCATTCGCAACTCTGTATAAAAAAACCTACCTCTGACGTCTCCTTTATACCTTCCTTCTAATATCTTCAAACTATGACTTCTCGTACCAGTCACTCCTGCCCTGGGGAAAATTCTCTGGCTATTGACTCTATCTATTCCTCTCATTATTTTGTACATCTTTATCAGGTCTCCTCTCTTCCTCCTTCTCTCCAGAGAAAAAAGTCTGAGCCTATTCAACCTTTCTTCATAAGGCAAGCCCTCCAGTCCAGACAGCATCCTGGTAAACCTTCTTTGTACCCTCTCCAAAGCCTCTGATTCTTTCCTTCATTTAATGAAGGTATACCATGTTTACTGTTAACTGTTAATTTCAAAAGCATTTTTTAAAATGCACTTATTCAGAAAATAGAAGCAAGTGAAATTGAAGGTATGATGGTAACTTGAGTTTGAAATTGGTTAAGAGATGAGAGGCAGAGAGAATTTGATGCTTTTCTGGCTGAAGGAAAGTATGCAGTGGGGTGTTCCAAGAGCCAGTTTTTCCTGTTATGTTTTTTCTGTTTGCAGATGTAAGTATACATAATGGATGATATGTGTACATAATGATCTGGAGAATACAGTTTTAGGATTTGAGGTAATACACTTAAATTGCAAACAGGATGTTAACAGACCTCAGGAGATATGAACAGTCTGGTGAAGTGGGTAAATACAAGACAAATTTACTTGTATGCAGATAAATGTAAAATAATGAATTTTGGTAGGAATAACATTGAAGAACATGATAATCTAAATGGCTCTATTTTAACGAGTGTGCAGGATCAGAAGAATCTTGCAAGGCTAGTCACGAGGCAGTTAAGAAATTGTACGTCTGTCTTAGCTTTGTAAACTTAAACATTGAATGAAAAAATGGATAATGTAGTAAACCTTTTACAGCTCACCACTCAGGACTCAGCTGGAATGTTGTCGTAGAATCAATAGAGTCATAGAGATGTACAGTTTCGGTCCAACTTGTCCATGCTGACCAGATATCCCAACCCAATCTAGTCCCACCTGCCAGCACCCAGTGCATATCCCTCCAAACCCTTCCTATTTGTGTACCCATCCAGATGCCTTTTAAATGTTGCAATTGTACCAGCCTTCACCAATTCCTTTGGCAGCTCAATCCATAGACACACCACCCTTTGCGTGAAAAAGTTGCCTCTTAAGTCTCTTTTGCATCTTTCCCTTCTCACCCTAAACTTATGCCCTCTAGCTCTGGATTTGCCTAACCAGGGAAAAGACCTTTGTCTATTTATTCTATCCATGCCCCTTATGATTTTATAACCCTCTATAAGGTCACCCTTCAGCCTCCCTTGTCCCAGGGAAAATAGCCCCATCTCCCGATAGCTCAAATCTCCAATCCTCCAATCCTTGCAGATCTTTTCTGAACCCTTTCGAGTTTCACAATATCCTTTGGATAGGAAGGACACCGGAATTGCATGCAGTATTCCAAAAGTGGCCTAACCAATGACCTGATGAAGGGCTTTTGCCCAAACCGTTGATCTTCCTGCTCCTCGGATGCTACCTGACCTGCTGTGCTTTTCCAGCACCACTCTAATCTTGACTCTAATCTCCAGCATCTACAGTACCCACTTTCGCCAATGTCCTATACAGCCGCAACATGACCTCCCAACTCCTGTACTGAATATTGTATCAACTTAACTGAAGTTCTTTATCCCTGGAACCATTCTTGTGAATCTTTTCTGTGGTTTAATGTCTTTGGACCATTATTAAGGCGTGGTGCCCAGAATCGGACAGAATACTACAGCTGATTCCAAACCAGCGTTTACAAAAGTTTAAAATGGCCTCACTTTGTTTTCTATACTCGTTAATAAAATCTGGGCGGTGTAAGCTTTAATAACTGTGCTCCCAAACTGCTCTCTTGCCGTCAATGCCCTTTGCACATACGTGCCCAGGCCCCTGTGCTCCCACATCCCTGGAAAGTTGTACCCTTTATATTGTGTCTCTGTAATTTCCCTACAAAAATCAATAATTTTGCCTGCCAGTTTTTCTGTTAACAGTGTTTGTCCTTTTGAAGTTATATGCTACTCTCCTGACAGTTCACAATGCTTTCAAGCTATTTATCATTCACAAATTTTGAAATGTTGACTGTACGTCAAGGTCCAAGACATGAATATATATCTGGAAGAACAGGGATCTCAAAATCAGAAAAACTCCACTAATCATACTCTTATTTCCTGTAATTCAGCCAACTTTATAGTCATGTTGGTCAGGATTAGAAATGAGAACTAGCTATTTGGATACAGAACTGGCTCAAAGGTAGAAGACAGAGGGTGGTGGAGGAGGGTTATTTTTCGGACTGAAGGCCTGTGACCAGTGGAGTGCAACAAGGATCGGTGCTGGGTCACCACTTTTCGCCATTTATACAAATGATTTGAATGTGAGCATAAGAGGTATAGTTAGTAGGTTTGCAGATGATAGCAAAATTGGAGGTGTAGTGGACAGTGAAGAAGGTTACCTCAGATTACAACGGGATCTTGATCAATGGGCTGAGAAGTGGCAGATGGAGTTTAATTCAGATAAATGCGAGGTGCTGCATTTTGGGAAAGCAAATCTTAGCAGAACTTATACACTGGGGCTGTTTTCCCTGGAGCGTCAGAGGCTGAGGGGTGACCATATAGAGGTTTACAAAATTATGAGGGACATGGATAGGATAAATAGATAAAATCTTTTCCCTGGGGTGGGGGAGTCCAGTCCTAGAAGGCATAGGTTTAGGGTGAGAGGGGAAAGATATAAATGGAATGAGCTGCCAGAGGAAGTGGGTGGAGGCTAGTACAATTGCAACACTTAAAAGGCATCTGGATGCGTATATGAATAGGAAGGGTTTAGATTACTTACAGTGTGGAAACAGGCCTTTCGGCCCAACAAGTCCACAGCTACCCTCCGAAGAGCAACCCACCCACATTCGCCTCCACCTAACACAGGCAAGAGGCAGTAGGTGCAGGAGTAGGCCATTCAGCCCTTCGAGCCTGCACCGCCATTCAATATGATCATGGCTGCTCATTTCTAATCAGTATCCTGTTCCTGCCTCATCTCCATAACCCTTGATTCCACTATCTTTGAGAGCTCTATCCAACTCTTTCTTAAATGAATCCAGAGACTGGGCCTCCACAACCACCACTCTCTGGGTGAAGAAGTTTCTCCTCATCTCTGTCCTAAATGGTCTACCCCGTATTTTTAAGCTATGTCCTCTGGTTCGGCACTCACCCATCAGCGGAAACATGTTTCCTGCTGCCAGAGTGTCCAATCTTTTCATAATCTGATACGTCTCAATCAGATCCCCGCTCAGTCTTCTAAACTCAAGGGTATACAAGCCCAGTCGCTCCAGTCTTTCAGTGTAAGGTAATCCCACCATTCCAGGAATTGATCTCGTGAACCTACGCTGCACTCCCTCAATAGCCAGAATGTCTTTCCTCAAATTTGGAGATCAGAACTGCACAGAGTACTCCAGGTGTGGTCTCAGCAGGGCCCTGTACAGCTGCAGAAGCACCTCTTTGCTTCTATACTCAATTCCTCTTGTTATGGAGGCCAGCATGCTATTAGCCTCCTTCACTACCTGCTGCACCTGCATGCTTGCCTTCATTGACTGATGTACAAGAACACCCAGATCTCTCTGTACTGCCCCTTTACCTAACTTAGCATGGCCAATTCACCTAACCTGCACATTTTCTTTTGGACTTTGGGAGGAAACCAGAGCACCTGGAGGAAACCCATGCAGACATAGGGAGAATGTGCAAACTCCACACAGATGTTGCCTGAGGCAGGATGTGGATCAGGTGCTGGCAGGTAGGACTAGATTGGGTTGGGTTATCTGGTCGGCATGGATGAGTTGGACCGAAGGGTCTGTTTCCATGCTATACATTTCTATAAACACTATGACTCTAACCAGAACAGCTCCAGTGTTAATTGAGAAAATGTGATGCTCATTGTATGTAAGAGCTGGTTGTGATGAGGTGGTAGTGTCCTTTCCTCTAAGTCAGCAGGCCTGTGTTCGAGTCAAATCTGCTCCAGATGTGTCTAATGACATCTCTGAACAGATTGGTTAGAAAATATAAAACAAAAGCTGGTTCAACCCCCTTCAACTCAATTTTGATTTAATCCCCCCCCTTTGGTGTTATTAAATACCATTGCCCTTAATGAGCTGTGCATGTAAATTAATCGGTTGGAACATTGGTGATTTACTGATGATAATAGATTGCCACAGGTAATTTGGTGGTGAGAAAAAAACTTCAGTTATGTGTAATAAAACTTCCAGATATTTTACAAAACAGAAAAGTAAAGAGCTGGTTCAGGGACCTTTGTGGTACTGTATTAATGTCCCTACCTCTGGGCCAGAAGGTCTGGGTTCATGTCCCACCTGCCCTAGATGTGACTGAACAGATTGATCATAAATATCAATAGCTGGATTTGTAAGGTTCTTGTAATGCAGTGGTTGTGTCTTTGCCTCTGAGCCTCACAATAACGAAGGTTCTGTATTCAGACATGTGCCATAACACAAGGTATAATGCATCAAGTATAGTACGTCCAGCCTTCACTCCCAGATAGGTTGAAAGAACCTCAAACCTGTTGGACAATTGCAAAGTCTGAGGTTCCTGCCATCTTGGTCTGCCTCACTCAATTATATTCACCTGTTTCCTGAACCTTGAATAAATTAGATGACCCAATTCTAAGTTGTGTGACTGCCTCCTGGGACAAAGAATTCTTTCTAATTCCCTGATGCCTCTGTCTGCAGTTCAGCCTACAGCTCATGAACTCTGAGGAGAAGTTGCTCAAACTTCCAACACTGTGATCCTGAACAAACATGTATGCCCTATGGTTTCCAGGAACTCTTGCATGCTATGACTATGACACATCACCTGTTCTGCTCTTATTAATGTGTTCTAATTAACAACTTAATTATTTTAGTCAATTATGTGGATGGATGGATGGATAGAGAATGGGCTCATGGGCAGGAAAAAACCGAGTGGGGTAAGGGATTTTGTTTTAGGTTGGTGACCTGTGACCAGTGGCGTTCCACAGGGATCAGTGCTGGGACTGCAACTGTTTACAATATATTAATGACTTGGAGGAAGGAAATGAATGTAACCTAGCCAAATTTGCAGTCAACACAAATTGGGTGAAAAGGCAGGCTGTGAAAGGGAAAATTGCAGTTTGCAGGAGATATTTTGGGCAAAGATAAGTGGGCAAATAATTGGCAAATGGAGTATAATGTACAAATGTACAAAGTTGTCCATTTTGAAAGGGAGAATAGAAGGATAGAATGTTACTTAAGTAAAGAAAAGCTGCAGAAAGCTGCCACAAAAGGGACTTGGGAGTAATTCGGGGAAACTCAAAAAGCTAGTACGCTGTTGTAGCAGGAAATCGGGAAAGAAAATGGAATGTTGGCCCTTTTTTCAAGCACCTCTTTCCCTGCATCTCTGACTCCCTTAATCACCCAACTCCAGTACTATATTGTAATTGACAATAAAGTTCATTAATCTATGTGCTCCTAACACAAAAGGTCTTTCTGATCCACTTACAGAGGAACCATTTAAGTCTAACTGCTCTTCCAATGGATGCCTTGTTAAATTCCTGCTCAAAGCTGGGAATTTCAGGATTTGAACTGTAGATTACAGTTAACTGCAAATGAAATTAATTTGTGTACACAATTTAGACTTTCTTCTACACAATCACCAGTACTTAGTCTTGAGTATATTTATATGTTCTGAACACAAAGACCTAGTTAGAGAGGAACTGGTTTGAGCTGCTGCTTTGATTATTTAAGCTTAGTTAAGCTTCAGAGGAGGCCTTGTTAAACATTGCTTAACGGTGCAATATAAATTTTAAATTGTAGCTTTCTATTAAATGCTAACTAGAAATAAAATCAGATTTTTACAAAAAAGTAAGACTTCCTTTCCCACCCAACTGCTAGCATTCAGTCCTGGGATCAGTTCAGGTTGATATCATGTCACATTTATATTGCAATATATAGGCATGTAAAAAATACTGCTTTTGTTTACTGTTACCATACGCATTTGAACTAAATTCTTGCTCACTCCTATATTTTGGATTTTCCAGACTCTGCCTTTCAGTTCTTGCCCTAGATAGCTTTGGAGATAACCTCGAAGCATTATATGGTGTTTTTGATGGTGACAGAAATTTGGAAATCCCTCGCTTACTGCAGTGCACTGTGGGAGACGTGTTGGCAGAAGAATTGCAGCAATCCAATGTGGACAGTGTCTACATGACTCATACATTCCTTGTCTCTCACAGGTGAGGAAGCTGTGGTTACAAAACCAGTGTTGAAAACCAGTTTTCAGCTGTTCTATGTACCTTAATGGGGAAGTTTTTTTTTCAATGATGAAACATCACAATCATCTGTAATCTTCACAAAAGAATCATAAAGATCATGACTGATCTTCTACTTCAGTGCCTTTTTCCTGTACTCTCCCAAATATGGTGGGCATCTATTGATCTCAGTCTTGATATATTCAGTAACTCAGCTGAGAATTTCAAAGATCTTTCACCCTCTGGGTGAAGAAATAATTCCTTATCTCCATCTTAAATGTTCTGCCCTTTAGTCTGACCCCTGGCCATTTCTAGACCCCATAGCCCATTTCTCCAGCCCCTATTATGTCAAGCCCCTGTCAGAATGTTGTATGCATGAATGAGATCATCTTTCATTCTTATAAAGCCCGGTCCATTTAATTCTCCTCCATAAGGCAATCCCTCCATTTCCAGGGTTTAGTCTGGTCAACTTTTGTTGTACTCTATATATGGGAAGTATATCTTACTAGTTGGAAGGAAACCAAAACTACGTACGATACTCACAAGTATGGTTTTACCAAGCTTTATAGATTTGTAGAAAGACATATTTCCTTCAGTACTCAATCTGGTGCTCTTAAAGGCTAGTTATTTTATGCACCATGTGCCAGAGAAATAAGTTGGCTAACACTAACAGGATAGAATATTGCAGCAGAGCTGTGGAATATGCAGAGTTGTAAGATGGTATTCTGTAATGAAACATAACAGAAGACAGTTCAGTGAAGGTTATATAAATATGACATGAGCCAGCTTGCTATTCATGCAACTGTTGATAAAAATGCCAATAAATGATCAACACAATAATGCTTAGAGTAACAATGTTTCTTGTGCAAAGTTCAAATGTCAAGAGGAGGTGATTTTTTTTTAAAAAGACAATTTCACCTAGGACTTGAATTAATAACATTTCTGCCAACACACGGCAATGTTTAAAAGTAAAGGAACAGATTTGCAAAACTGATGTGATAGGAACTGGATTTAACAGAGAGAGAAAATTTCTATCCCTTCACTCCCAGCACGTTTTCCATCAGACATGGTGGTAACCAAGAAACTTGCTTTTTGAGACAGGCTTCAGTTCTGGTTTTCTGGAACTTGTCACAAGAAAGCTATGTCTTTGCAATAATATTTTGTTTTCTTTTTCAGAGCAAGTTGGGCTGGATATAGACATCAGCAAAATGAGCAAACAATTTCACTTTTAAATAAATTACACCACCTGTTGATGTTCTCCACCTCTTTTGATATCCCAGTGTGCATTACCGTTGTCCTAGAAATTGACACTAATTTTTAATTGGTTTAGTTATTTGAGAGAGACAGCAAAACATCATTACTGTTTATCAACCCTTCCAATACAATGTTTCATTACTTCATATTGTTTTAATTTTTTGCTTATTCCTTATCTTTTCCCTCTAGATATTAAGATTGAATATTCTAATTAGGATATGGTAGTTTGTGATCAAAAATACAATGCATTACTGAATCCAAAGCAACATTCAGATCATTTTGTTTCAAGATAGGAAATTGAATGAAGAAGTTAGTTCCATTGTCCTAGTAACATGTTGTTCACTTTGTTTTTAAGAAAACTTGGAATGGTGGGGCAGAAGCTAGGTTCTTCAGCTGTTTTATGTCACATTCGCCGCGATCCAAGTGACCACAGCAGCTACTTCACTCTTACTGTGGCCAATGTGGGTAATAGCCAAGTGGTGTTATGCAGAGATGGACAGCCATTGCCACTCTCAAAAGTGTTCAGTCTTGAACAGTGTGTTGAAGAACTGGAAAGAGTGAAACAGCAAAAAGCCATTATAACTGAGGTACACAGTATCATTTAATTTGTTTTATACCTGTGATAATTGATGCAAATAAATACAAGTTGCTAATGTTAGAATCTATGTAGCACAATTTAACGTTTTTATATTGTGTTATGTAATTCAAAACATATCCTATGAATTGTGTGGTTTATTTTGTCTTGTTTTATTCGTAGTAAAATGTTTGTAATTAATATATATTTGTTTATTTTCCTTAGGACAATAAAGTAAATGGTGTTACTTGTTGTACACGTCTATTGGGCAGCACGTACCTTTTCCCATGGATCCTTCCAAGACCTCACGTTCACACTATATCACTTGCTGCTCAAGATGAATTTCTTATCTTAGGCAACAAGACGCTATGGGAATATTTGTCCTATGCTGAGGCAATTGAAGCTGTTCGGAATGTTCCTGATCCTTTAGCTGCAGCTAAAAAACTTTGCACACTTGCCCAGAGCTACGGTTGCCATGACAATGTTGGAGCTGTTGTAGTATACTTGAGCATTGGGGACGATAATTGTACATGTGAAGTACATGGAGTTTCTATACCTAGTCCAGGCGTATTTGCCCCTGTTAACATGATAGTAAAAGATAGTACTCACTATTCTGTCACCCCTTCATCAAGTAGTGGCATAGCATCTGAATTTAACAGTGAGATGTCTGCTTCTGAAGTGAGCAGTGAAGTGGGATCTACAGCATCAGATGAGCAACCAGCTGCAAGTCTGGAGGGTGGTGTACTTGCTCGGTCTGAACGTCGTTGTAGCCTCCATCCAAGCTCTTCCACTAGTGTTTTCCAGCGGCAACTTTCCAGTGCAACATTCTCCAGCAACCATTCAGATAACGGCCTTGATAGTGACGATGATCAACCAGTAGAAGGAGTAATCTCTAATGGCAGCAAACTGGAAGTAGAGGTGGATATCCATTGTTTCCAGTTCAAAGTTCCAGGAAACTCCATTATTTCACAAGCCCGTGATGAGGGATTGTTTGTTAGCATGTCTGAGGATGATAGTCCAGGAACTTATTTAAAAGTGCAGAGACAAAATGGTATGAACAGTGGATCATTGTCAATGATTAATAAGGAAGGAAATGACTTGAAGAAGTCCTCATCTGCATCGAACCTACAAGCAAAGAAATTTTCAAATGGCTCTGTGGTCCCTCTTGAAAAAAGTCACAACATTATTGAAGTGGCTACAGAGGCACCAAAGAAAAAATGTGGATATTTTGCAGCACCTGCACAACCAGATCCAGAAGACCAATTAATTGTGCCACCAGATCTGGAAGAGGAGGTAAAAGAGCAAATGAAACAGCATGATCCTGTTTCAGAAGCCGAATCTGAAAGAGACAATAGATTTACCCATCAGGAGGTCTACGACACGGCTCTGTAGCAGTCTTCCGGTGTTGGAATGTCTGCTGTTCAGGCGTTGTCAAAATGAGGGTTAGGATAATACAATATTAGATATCTCTTGTACAAAAGATAATCATGCCAACTCTAAGGAATGTTATTTAAATTGTACATAAGTCAAAATAGATTCAAAATGCTTCAGCATATGTCAAACCAAAATCAACTGTGTGATATTGGCAATGAACTCATAAGATTTTTAAGTTATCTTATGTTCATTTTGGGATTTTGTTTTTAAATTAAGCTGCGTTATTCTTCTTGTGACATGAACAAGTTGTATTTAAAATGGTAAAAGCTCTATGGCATCTAACTTTACATACTACCGCCTGTGTAAAATGTTTACAAAGCTTTTTCAATTAAATGGACTGCAACGAAGTACATTTTGACAGTTTAAAAATAATAGCAGCATTTCTAAGTAGGTTAATACAATTTCAATGGTTTCAAGTTTTATTGCACTGACCAAATTTTCCTTGTTTTAAAATCTGACAACCTAAAATCTCTGTTTTTAAATCAGTAGTACAAAAAGCAAAGCGACTGTTTAAAAAAACCTCAGTTTTTTTGAGACACAGTCAGGTTTGCATGGTTATGTCTGCTCTATTTATAATCTTTGCTGCTAAGCACTCCAAATAGTCAGGTGTCTAATAAAGGCTTGCACCCAGTTTGAGCAATGCAACCTTTCAGGCATCCTTGTTTAAGAAATATGATCTTAGAGTTAAGTGAAATTATATTTCTATTTAAAGTGACAGTAATACTGTTGCTTTAAATTTTAAATTGCAAACTTGATGCAATTACAAAGAAAATTATGAGTGAAAGTTGCCTTCAGACAGTGTTGTGCTTTATGAAAACTGCTGCAGGTATCTGTCTTTCTGTTGCAATGAATCCCATCTGAATTTTACTTGTGCTGACAAACTTAATAGATAAATACATTCTGAATTGTGATTATTGGTAAGATTTTAGCTATTTCATATTTAATTTCCATGTTTATAAAAATGTGTTTTCTGAAATTCGTTTTCCATAATTGTGTGTGTGTCAGGAAATCTGTAGGTCTACTCAGAGGATTAGACACATGTGCTTTGTCTATTTATGAATACATTTCATAATTTCTGAAACATTGGTTTTAAAAGGGAGGAAACTGATGAACATTATTACTTGTAAAGGAACACTAAGTGAATTAGATCTTTTGACTGCTTGGAATGATATCAAGCAAATTAATTTAACTGCCACAATGTGATTCTTTTACTAATTGCCTTGCATTGATCAAATTAAAAGTAGAATTTAGTTTGGTTCTAATTTTGTTTTGTTATCCTCTGGCAGGGATTTTTGTTCATGAAGTGGCAGAGTAATATAAATGAGTTGGAGTTACTTTAGATTAAGGCTAAATAACCTGGCTGATGCAAGGGATGTATAGAGGTTCCTCTGCATAATAAGAATAAAAGAAAATTGTTAAGAAAATAAATCGAAAATTTGTAGAGTACAGTGCTAAGGCATTCTAATGTCTTGCTAGCTAATCTCTCAGTGGGGAAAGATGAGCAAGACTGAACAAGAGTAAATAGGAAAGGGGGCAGGATGTTTAAAGGGATTTGAATGAAGAATTGGCCATAATTCAGATTTTTGAGTATTTACTTTAGTAATGAGCTTCAGTAAAGGTAGAAGTCCCACAGCTGGAAGAAAATTTTTGTTTGACCCAAATCAAAGAGTAAAAGTTTTAAATTCATAAGCACCAACATCTTGGTCCCGTTTGGTTGCAGGGTCCCAAGGCGTAAGATGAGGTGTTCTTCCTCGGGTGGGTAGGGTTTGGCGATGGAGGAGGCCTAAGACCTGCGTGTCCATGGTGAACTGAGAGGGGATGTTAAAGTGTTCGGCCACAGGGCAGTGGGGTTAGTTGGTGTGAGTGTCCCAGGCATGTTCTCTGATCAATGTGGATTTCGCCAGTTTCCTCTTTTCCTCTCCCCCCACCTTATCACGGTCCCAAGCCTCCAACACGTCTCCGCCCTCTTGACCTGTCCATCTTCTTTCCCACCTCTCCACTCCACCCTCCTCTCTGACCTATCACGCCCCCAGCCCCACCCCTTTTCCATTTATCCCTCAGCCCCTGGCCCACAAGCCTTTTCCCTGATGAAGGGCTTATGCCCAAAATGTCAGTGCTCCTGCTCCTAGGATGCTGCCTGACCTGCTGTGCTTGTCCAGCTGGCACCACACACTCGACACTGAAAAATATTTTTGGACATTTTGAACAGCTTAGTTTTATCTGAGATTTGTGAAAATTCAACACTAATTGGATAGTTCATGACATGGTAAGAAGAGCAGGAAAGGAACATAAAGAGCTTAGTAAACCACCTCAGTGGAAAGAAATCAAACTCAATGTTGTACACCCTTTCCTCTCCCAACCCCAAATCCTAAATGTCCTAAGCTGAGAAAATGATCACTCCTGATCATCATCGAACCACCCTTGCTGTTGTGCTGACTGTGATTTGGTTGCAATGGCTAATTATACTGCCCACAGTCAGGTCTGTCAAATACACAAATTAGGAGCAACCATTTGAATGTGGCATTGGAGGACTATGAACAGATATAGAAGATAAATAGTGAAACAAATTTAAGAAAAAGAAAGCAAATGTGGGTAAAAGCTTGAAACTTGTTTGTTTTGTGATGTCAATTTTATATATTTTATTTAAAATTGCACAATGTGTCTAATTCCATGAGTCTTATCTATAGCAAACATAGAGTAATTGGACCAAATCAAAAAAATGCATTGGCTTAGAAAATGACTTAGAAATGACCTTGCAGGAAAAAAAATACAGCAGTGTGTTCTTGCAATTTGGAGTTGAACATAGGCTGACAGTGATGTGAATTTGCAGATAGGGGCATAGATATTAATTGAAAATCTTCTAAATGAACAAATCTTTGGTAATCAATTAAGCTTTTGTTCTTTATTATTAATTGTGAACACTAAGATTTTTCTTAGATACTATGCGTAGGACTGCCAGCACTGATCGATGTATCTAACATGACCCATGACCTATACAGGATAGGTTTCGCCTGGCATGTAGTGAATTTTCTGGATACCATGGGTATGAAATAATTTAAATATTTTGTATGCAAGATTTAAGTATTTTATTGAGTGGGTTAGGTAGACCTGATTTAAGGAAATGAGTATTATTGAAATTTGCTCAAAGAACAAACTTCAACTGGGATTCTTAATTGTAATTTTCTTGTAACTGTATTTTACCAATATAATGAGAAAAATTGCAAGTGGTTAGATAGTCTTGAAATTGTACAAATATTTTCACTTGCATGGTGAATTAAGTTTGATGTTTTAATGAATCTTAAATGTATGCAGAGTCGTTCTGGTCACATTTGAGAGTCTGCAGCCTGAAGTATTTCATCATTCCATTGACACAGATGGTATCAAAATATTAAAGCTTATTTTTCAAGAAATTATAATATGCAGGTAGAAACGTTATAGCACTGGCTTATTAGCAATTTTAACATAATTTTGAGTATAACTAGACAGCATATCCCAAAATTCACTGTAAATAAGTGTAATGAAATTTCTAATTTTTTAAGCAGCAAATCCTATATTATCAGAGAAGACTAATTTGTACATATTGCACCATATTCATATGGGTGATGCTGAAAATGTCCATATAATTATATATTGAAAATTGATTTATAAGGTACAGTATTATAGTATATCATACATGCAAATGTTCTCCTGATAAACATGACAGGAAAGCAGCACAGATTGAGTTTGTCACTCTTGGTTTTAAAATAAGCATGCATTCCTTTATTGTACTGTAATGTTGAATGGTACAATGGCACTGGAATTCATTAAAGGACAAATGATTTCAAAATGTATTCTTTTAACCTTCAAACAACATTCGAGTTGGAAGAAGACTCTTTCGTTTTGAGGTTTTGTTCAGCAGTGTCCAAAGGCAATTATTTTAACCTTTGTTCCTTCATAATGACTTTCCCTGACGTTGCTCGATGTTTCTTCCACATAGATCATGCAAAATTTAAATTAGGGTCTGCTTTTTAATCAAGTTTTTAGCCCTTTTCCTAACTGGATACAGATCTGGAAGTTTTTGCCTTCAGGGTATCCTGCATGTAAAAATGGTTGAAAATGTGCAAAATATAAAGTTTGATTTTGCAGAGAAGGATCAAAAGTTGAGAAATAGCCTTTGTCCTGACCTAGCTTTCACTGTGTGATGAAAATTGCACCACTCTGCTGATCAAATTTTCTGTACAACTGTTAAAGGAAAAACAAATAACTCCTAGGAGTGATAAAAATTAATTGTGACTTAGTCACACCAATTTACTAATCTTCTCTGCGAGAATGTAGCCAAATCAAACATTTTAATGTAAATACAGTAGCACTTTCTTCAATCTTAAGTGTTGAAACATCCATTTTAAAAATGCATCCTTTAATTGTGCTGTATATTTTGGTTTTTAAAATATTTTTCAGTTGGCAATACCTTGGTGGAGTTTTCAAAGTAAGACAATCAAATTGGATAAGAGTATATTCTCTCTTTGCAGCAAGTATGTTTAAGATAAGTTTTTGAAGGAATTTGCATCATTCTTAAAACTATAGTTATCTATAAAGATTATCTAAACTTAAAGTGACTGAACTAATTGACCATGAGATGGTGTCCTTGTAAACTCAGTTTTTTAAAAATGATTTTCTGTGATCCAACAAAGCTTGTGGCTTTGTCTAATTCCTGAGGGTAAAATCATGTGGTAATCTGGAGGATAGATGTGCTACTGATTCCAAATGAAATCTCATAGGGACTGAGATTCTGGCTTGGGGGAGCATAAAAGGTAACGCCGAGAACTAATTTAGAAATACCATGGATCAGATGTTGATAAGGGGGAAATTCCATCATGTTGTAAAGCAACAATTTGGATCAGCAATTCAATATCCTATGAAATAATGTGTTTCATTATTCTGACTTAATATTTAAGTCCTTGCAAATATTCAGTCATTTAATGGGCCTTGTATTGAATTTCATCTCCTCAAACTTATGTCATCATGTCAAATTCTTATTACAATATTGTGAAAGGGAACGGGAATCTGAATTTTCTATTTCTTAAGTAAAATGTCACCTCCAAATATGTATAGCCATAATAAACTCTAGCATCTATAAGAGCCAGCAAGTGAATTTTTATTAAATTAACGGTGTGAAAGTGTTTGCTTCTCCAGAAGTTTTCTTTACCAAATGTATTTTAATGCAATTTGAATTCAACTGTTAAATCAACCTCCTAAGCAAAACTGAAGGCTCCAAATAATTATGAAGTTTTTCAGTTGAGGCACTCCTGATGAGGAAACTTACAAGTATTTGTAATTGTCAATTTTTTTGAACAACGTAAGTATTCAGGATGTAAGTTTGCTCGCTGACCTGGCAGGTTTGTTTTTAGACGTTTTGTCACCATGCTAGGTAACGTCATCAGTGAGCCTCTGGTGAAGCATTGGTCCCACTTTCTACTTATGTGTCTTGGTTTTTTAAGGTGAGTGATACCATTTCCAGTTCTTTTTCTTGGAGGTTGGTCAATGGGGTCCAAATCAATGTGTTTATTGATGGAGTTCTGGTTTGAATACCAGGCCGCTAGGAATTCCTGTGCATGTCTCTGTTTAGCCTGTCCTAGGGTGGATGTTTTGTCCCAGTCGAAGTTGTTTTCCTTCTCCGTCTTTATGCAAAGACACTAGTGGGTCATGTCTTCTGGTGGCTAGTTGGTGTTCGTGTATCGTGGTGGTTAGTTTTCTGCCTGTCTTTCCAATGTAATGTTTGTTACAGTCCTTGCATGGTATTTTGTAAATGACATTCATTTTGCTGATTGTTGGTATAGGGTCATGCAAGCACAGTAACAAACACTACATCGGACAGAGAGGCAGAAAACTAGCCACCAGGATACACACACACCAAAAGACATGACATACTATCACTAGTATCCTTACATACAGACAAAGGAGGACACGACTTCGACTGGGACAACACATCCATCCTAGGACAGGCTAAATAGAGACATGCACGGGAATTCCTAGAGGCTTGTTATTCAGACAGGAACTCCATCAATAAACACATTGATTTGGATCCCATTTACCGACCTCTGAGAAAAAGAACTGGAAATGATATCGTCCACCTTAAGAGACCAAGACACACAAATAGAAAACGGGGCATACCACCAGAGCTTCATTGATGATACTGAGAACAGTGACAATGTCTGAAAACAAACCTTCCAGCTGAGGGAGAAAACTTACAACCTGAGCTACAAATCTTCTCAAAAATTGCAAACAAAAGTATTGAAATAGCTATAGAACAACTAGCAATTATATTGATGTAGGTGAATTTGCAGTAACTAAATGTTGTCAAATTTACTTCATATTATTTTATTCCATGTATCTGATGCCTCTAACCCACCCATCTAATTTTGCTACATCTCTGATTCCTGTATCTGTGTAGGAGGTTTATCAACTAGTACATCTTAATATGTTAAAGGTGCTATATAAATGGAAGTTGTAGCTGGTACAATCACCAGAAATATTTATAAAACAAACGCCATGCTCGTGACAGCTTCAGATTGGAAGTGAGAACCTTTAATGTCTCAGAGCAGCCAAAGTTTATACATATATTTCAGAAGTGCCTATAGGTTTTGTCAGTGGAATGAACCGTGAGATGTTTACTTTAATTTATTTGTCAATGGCAGTAACTTTCCTTTCGAAAGATCTTCTGTGGTAATGCAGATATCATCAATGTCACTGGTTCTTAACTTAATCTGTAGCTGCATCAGCCTAATCTACATTTTTTGTTTCATTTCTTGATTTTTCTGTAAGCCTATAGAAATTTACAGGAAACGAATCAAAAGAGATTTGTCAAATAACTTTCAGAGCCATCATTCTTTGACCAATAAGGAAATAAAATTTGCCTCAAATAAGTTTCAAAATCTTTCACTGATTAACAGGAACAGTTTGAATTAAAATTACCCCTAATTAGTGGTTCCTTCTTTTGATACATGACTACTGTGAACATTTTTTGTTGCGCTCCTTTCTTCCTTCAATCTCTTCTCACTATTACTCACTATGCATGTATTTCCCTCCTTCAGTTTGAAAAGCAAATCAGAGAAAGGAATTGGAGAATTCTCTGCAACTTAACTCCTACACTGACATTGTTCTGTTGTTTCATGTCTGGTTTTGTTAATTATTAAACAATATTAATATCAAATTAGGAACTGCTGTTGGTTTGATCTTTTATTATTTGATGTTTATTATAGCATCTGGCTATAACACAACTACGAACACCAGTATTATTTTCCTGACTGTTTAATAGTGAGAACAATAATTTATTTCCTTTCCTTGATAATCATCAAGCAAGCCCGTACTATGTCTTAGACTTGGCAATTGCAGACAATGCAGCAAGTTAGCTTTTTGTTTTGGTTAGTGGGTAATAATGAGTTTTTTTTAAACGAAGTTGATAAAGACCCAACAACTACAACTTGCATTTACATAATGCTTTTAACATAGAAAAACATTCTAAGGTATTCGGAACCAAGTGACTGGACAAAATGGTTCACAGGTCTAATGAAAGAGATATTGGGAGAGCTGGTCAAAGGCTTAGATTTTAAGATTGTAAAAAGATGTGAAGGGACTGGAAAGGGAATTCAGAGTTGAGGCCTACATAGATTATTCTCCTTGGCTGTCAGTATTGCCAGAGAAGGTTGGTGTATGAGACCAGAGTTAGACAAAGAGACTTCTGGAAAAATTGAGATGGATAAAGTGGATAAAATGTGTAATGATCACATTTAGTTAACAATACCATCTGTGACTTTGACTCTAGTTGTTTCAGTTCCATTATAGAACAGTAGCAAGATTGGAGAAATTCAAATCTGTAATTCAAGGAAAGACAACTTGGATTTGGAAGGGGTGAACATTTCCTCTGATCTTGGAGGGAGGAAGGTAATTGGAAATGGACCTGTAGTTTTCAAGGATAAGGAAATGGAAGATATTTACAGAGGTGATTTTGAAAGTGAGGAGATATGCTATAGTACTTCTAGAATGAGAGCAATTTATAATGTGAACTAAACCCAAAAAGAGAATTTGTGACTAGCAGTTTAGTTGGAATGGGAGTCCAGGAAGAATGAAATGGGTCTCATGAACATTAATAAGGAGAGATCATAAGGGGAAATGTAGAGAAGCTGGAGAAGAATATGGCTTCAGTGATATGGTGGTGGAGGTTTGATTGTGGATGAGACTATTTGAACTGAACAGCTGCATTAACCTTAGTTGTCAAAGGAGTTCATGAGACCTCGTCACTTGGTGGAGGTGATGGGGAGAGAACAGGAGAGAGAGTTTGAAACAAAGTGTCATCTTTCATTATTATCGCGCTAAATTGAAGGACTTAAAATTTTAATGTAGTTGAAAACATGTCAGTTCTCTAACTTGTGATCACAAGTGCAATGCACATCCCCATGAAATAAACCGATTTATGCAGTATATTGTGAGTATTATACTCATTTGCTATTGACCGATTAAAGTGCCATGTTCAGTTCCTAATTTATGCTGTTTAACCAAGCTCAACAGGCTATGGAAAGGGCTGAAAATGTGTTGCTGGAAAAGCGCAGCAGGTCAGGCAGCATCCAAGGAGCAGGAGAATCAATGTTTCGGGCATAAGCCCTTCTAAACGTAGATTCTCCTGCTCCTTGGATGCTGCCTGACCTGCTGCACTTTTCCAGCAACACATTTTCAGTTCTGATCTCCAGCATCTGCAGTCCTCACTTTCTCCTCCAGGCTATGGAAAGGGAAAATAACTGGCCAGGTCTCTAACTACTGAATAGTAGCCACTAACCCTGGATAAAAATTACAAATGTGAAGTACTTTATTGAGGGGACAGTATCATTTGTGTTATCCATCTTTCAGTCTAGCTCAGCCTCCAATCTCCCTGTGATGGAATAATCTATGACTCTTTACAATCATATGAGAAAGTGCCATATATACCCCCTTCAGGAAAGAAAGACAAGACTTTTTTTAAAATTCACTCACCAGATGTAAGAATCTCTGGTTGGCCAGTGTTTATTGCCCATCTGTAATTGCCCAGAAGGCAGTTATGAGTCAACCACATTGCTGACAGTCTGGAGTCACATGTAAGCCTGAACAGGTGGGCGGCACGGTGGCACAGTGGTTAGCACTGCTGCCTCACAGCGCCAGAGACCCGGGTTCAATTCCCGACTCAGGCGACTGACTGTGTGGAGTTTGCACGTTCTCCCCGTGTCTGCGTGGGTTTCCTCCGGGTGCTCCGGTTTCCTCCCACAGTCCAAAGATGTGCAGGTTAGGTGAATTGGCCATGCTAAATTGCCCTTAGTGTTAGGTAATAAGGGGTAAATGTAGGGGTATGGGTGGGTTGCGCTTCGGTGGGTCGGTGTGGACTTGTTGGGCCAAAGGGCCTGTTTCCACACTGTAAGTAATCTAATCTAATCTAATCTAATCTAATCTAATGTAAGGATGGCAGCTTTCTTCCCTAAAAGACATTAGCAAGCCAGACGGATTTTTCTAAGAATCGACAATGGTTTCATGGTCATCATTAGGCTATTAATTCCAGAGTCATTATTGAATTAAAATTCCACCATCTGCTGTGGCAGGATTTGAGCCCAGGATTCCAGGGCATTAGTTGAGTTTCTGGATTAGTAGTCTAGCGACAATACCAGTCGACCACTGCCTCCCTTAAATGAGTCCAAAGCTGCTGTATTTTTCATGGTACAACACTTGAACATGTGTCTTTGAATGTCTTAAAGAAAATAATGACTAAACATACTGTGGATTTGTGGAAACATCAATAACCGAATGCAAGAAACAAGAGTGGTTTCTCAGTAGATGTCAAAACCTTCACTTATACAAACTATTTAGATAGCTGTTACAGCATTTAAAATGTTTGTTTCGTCATTAACAACCTGTAAGTTTTTTTGAATATGGAGCAGAAAAGCCTTTTTTAAATTCCACATACTCTTCAGCTTTTGGGATTATATCAGTCTATATTGTTAGATTTTCATTTCTAAGTTGTGAAATTCTATCTGCTGAGCACTGAACTCACACTTGAATCAAGATCAATGCCATGAGATTGAATACTGATTATCGTTTTGCTGCACTGAATATAACTTGTGAGCCAGCACCCTTGTTAAACTTAACCTTTGGAACAGCAATTTAAATGTTCAGATCCTTGCATATGTATGAAGGGATACAGCAGTTCTGGCACTTACTTTTACAGTTTGAGTGCAGCAAAAGTTGGGTGATTTTATTTTTCACATTGTTTATTTGTAGAGTGATAAGTGTACCAGATACATTTTAATTTTTTTTGTAGAAGACACCCAATACTATATTTTATGATTTTGTTTAACAATCCTTCATTGTTTCTGTACAATAAGCCTTGATGTGATTAATATCCTGAAAACTTGCACATATGGGGCATGCATTTAATGTTACTGTGAATTTATAATTTGTAATTTTAATTCATGCAGTATTCATATTGCACATGGTTCAATCAGGACTGAGATATAGAAAATATTTTAATGTATATGTATTTTAGCATGCAAAATTGTGCATAAAATGTAATAATGAGATTCTGTTCTGTTATTATTTAGTGTACTTTGTTTTTCCGTGCATATCATTGTTCAAGTCTGAGGCACTTTGGAGAACTCGGGACTGGGTTTATGCGGATTAATTCCCTTAGTTATCAGAGTATGTTTCTTAAAGATGCTGCTATAGATTCTGGAGGATCCATCTGTATTTTTGATTATCTGTCAAGCCAAAGTAGCAATAAAGATTTATACCACATAAAACGTATGGTTATGAAAGTTTATTCAAACCTAAATTAGGAAATAAATGTTGAGTGATGCCCAACTTGTCTCCGTCTCCTCAAGTTGCATTATGTTGAATTTTGCTAGTTTCTTACTCTACCTTCCCAGACAAAGAAGGAGCTGCCCCAATAGGACAGGCTGACTTAATCTGGGCTAGGACCAGTGTCCTGGTGGATTGTGTAACTGGAGTTGGGAATAGTGCTTTAAACCATTAAAAAAATGGAAAGTTCAGATGAAGGGAGATAAAAATCTAAGGGGAAGTGTCATGACAATACTTGCCACACTTACCTGCTATTTTTCTCCTAAAGTCTAAAGTTCCGTTTAGCGAGAAGCAGGTAACCTGATCCTACCAAAACATACATTCTGCTTGGCTATGAATATTAATAGCTAATATAGAAAGGCAGAAAATAATTAATGAACTAGCACAACTGAAATAAATAAGACCCCAAGTTTAGATGATATGCACCCATGTATGTGCAAGGAAACCAGGAAGGAAATTACAGGGATACTGCAAAAACATGACAGAGGTGGAGTAGCTGCCAGAGTTAGAGATGAACAACCGAAACTGATTCTGAATATAAAAGGAGGGATAGAACAAAATCTGGAATCTATAGATGAATCTGCACTATTCAGTGATCGGAAATGTACTGGGAACTATTGTACCATTAGAAATAAAATAGCAAGGATTCTTTTTAACTTATCCTGATGAAATTCATTAAAGAGGTAAGCGAGATTTGGAGGGATATGGGCGTGGTGCTGAACATCTCTGACTATGAAAGAAAGAAAGATAAGACATGTATATACACATCCCTCTTCAGGAGATTTAATTGGGTCAAGGAGCTGTTGACACACTATTGGAGCTTTGCAGCAGTCATGGCTGCCTCTGACCTTATGACCCTAAAAGTTCAGAGCAACCAACAGTTTAGGAAGTCCTTGACTAGATTACCTCTATTTTTGTTCATCATATTTGCTCTGGTTCATATTACCCATGATTAGATCCAATTGCAGATCTTCCTTGTAGGAATTCATTGACAATGTCTTCATTGTAGGAATTCCATTCCCTCATCAGTTTTACCCACCACCTCTATTTCATTAACATACAAATGTGACATTGTTAATTTCCCACTTAACTACCCGATTTTTCTAATGCTGCTTATATTGTCGTATTTTACCTGTTAACTGCAAAAGTTTGCCCCCTCCAAGTTCTGATATGAAGTTGCTTGTTCCTAAATCCAATTTATCAGTAGCCCAGACATTTCAGTTAGTGGAAAAGACTCTTTGCATGCCATGACCTCTGAAACAACTTTGCAAGAAACCTAGCAATATCTACAGAAAGAACCTTAACTCTCAAACTGCATTCTTCAATGGAGATTTGCAGTGCTGAACTGCAATCAAGTGAGCTGTTCAAAGAATCCACATGACTAATTCTCATAGTCATCCTGCCAGGAAATATAAAGCCTAACAAGTCACTCTTAAAAAGTGAAATAAATGTTCAAACTAAATTAATCAGAAAGCATTAACTTCCTTACACTCCTGCCTGGCTTCTAATTCAGGGCAGATGAATTCATGAATTAATAAAACTACAGCAGGAAAGAGTTACCTGTGGTATGTGTTAATGAATCGATCACTACAGATGAAATGATTTTGATCATAAGACGTAGGAGTAGAAGTAGGGCATTCAGCCCGTCAAGTCTCTTCCACCATTAAATGAGATCGTGGCTGATCTGATATTCCTCAATACTACCTACCCTGAAAGAAGGAGCTGCCCCAATGGCAGGCTGCAATTAAACTGGGCTGGGACCAGTGTCCTGGTAAATTGTGTACCTGGAGTTGGGAATAGTGCTTTAAACCAAAAGAAAAATGTGGAGGGTTCAGATGAAGGGAGATAAAAATCTAAAGGGAAATGTTATGATGATAAGCAGAGAGTTTAATGATAATAGTGCATAAGCTAATTGGATGTAGAATACAGAATTGATAATGTTCATGTAATGTCTCTTTAATTTTGGACAGATTGTCTGACCTGTTCTGGATCCTACCCTTTGCTAGCTTTGTTGTTGGAAGTTTAAGTGGGTCCAGGTTGTTTTACTCTTAACAAGGCTCACACACCCACAGACAATGCTGACGTATTGGTGATGACTCAGAATAAATTTTTAGTCTTCAAATCTCACAGGGAGATATTAGGAAAGTCCGGTTTTATGAATAGTTTAATTCCAAGATAGAATTGAGTATGCAGAAGTAGCTAATTAGCATTTCTAACTGTCTCCAAGGCCCATGTTATGTACACTGATATGGCTATGTTTTTAAAATATTCATTTTAAATGTGGTCATTGCTGGCTGGGCGAGAACTTATTCCCCATCCTTGGTTACTCTTGAGAAAGTGGTAAGCTGCCTTCTTGAATCCCTGCAGTCCATCTTGTTAAGGTCAGTCCACAGTGCTAGATCGCAGAGAGTTCCAGGATTTTGACCCAGTAACACTGAAGGCATGTTGATACATTTAAAATTCAGAAAGATGAATGGTTTGGAGTGGAACTTGCAACCGGTGACATTTCTTTGTATCTATTTTCCTTTTCCTTCTGGCTGGTAATGGCCATGGGCAAGGTGCAGTTCCGAGAGCCTTGGTGCAGAAGAGTTTATAGCAAGCTATTGCAACATCAACTTACAGGATTTGGAGATGCCGGTGTTGGACTGGAATGTACAAAATTAAAAATCCCACAACACCAGGTTATAGTCCAACAGGTTTAATTGGAAGCTTTAGCTTTTGGAGCGCTGCTCCTTCATCAAGTGGTTATGGAGTACACAATTGTAAGACAGAATTTATAGCCAACATTTACAGTGTGATGTAACTGAAATTATACATTGAATAATACCTTGATTGTTAAGTTTCTCGTCTGTTAGAATGACCATGTTAGTTTCACTTCTTTCATATGTAAATCACAATGTTTTTTAAAGTTTTAGTGCTTCCAATTAAACCTGTTGGACTAGAACCTGGTGTTGTGTGATTTTTAACTTTCAACTTACAGGGTTTTGCAAGCTATAACCAAGCCTCTCAGAAACCAGCCAGTTTGTAACTGAGAGGGGCTGGGAGCAAAGACTTGGTGCAGCCAGTCATTACGATTTACCATGCAGAATGTAGGTGGGACCTTGTGTTTGGATTAAAGTGACAAATTTCATGAAGATTTAAATGAGGCTGGTAGATTCTTATAGTTTTGGTTACAGGAAGGAATCTCCAAGATACTTCTGTGTGTCAAAGTCAGCCCTGGGGTAAGACGTTATCCAATTGTAAAAGGAAGTGAGGGATGGAAAATAGGTTTTGACAGCAAGCAAAAGAATAAAAAGTGTCCACTTAAGGGACATAGTAATGCATAACCAAAGCAGAAGATTTTCAATTTTTTATACATTGAATTTGGGGAGTTTGTTTGTAGTTTAGAGTTGCCTAAGGTTTAATCAGTGTTGTTTTTGTTTCAGGCAAGTCTCTAAATTTAAAATCTTATGTAATTCTTTGTCACTGGAAATTGAGGTATCTTTTAAAAAATATGATCTCCATGGAAATCATAATGTCATAGAAGAATAGTTGAACAATAAATTTGAAAGCTGTTTATCTGAATGGAGCATTTGTAATAAAATAGATGAGCTAGCAGCACAAGCGATACAGGGCTACAATGTCTCCAAGGAGACAAAATCCAGCCACAGGATTAAAGTAGGAGGAGAGAGTATAACATGGCTGAAGCAAACAACAGGATATGTGGCCACATTTAACAGACACTGCTTGCTGTGCTTCTCCACATCTATTGACTCTGGTTTCCAGCATCTGCAGTCTCTGTTGTTTTCATGTTGTTGAAAACCATACTGCGAAGCCTCTTCCAAGGATGCCCACCTTGAAGCTTTCCTCCTCCTGAAGAGAGCTTAGTAGATCTGTCTCCCACTGCAACTCCCTGGTTATCTCTTCCACCTTTGACCATTTTCATCCCGTGTCCAGCCCTACCTCTCCTCTCTGCCTCCCTGACCTGCCCGTTTTCCTATGCACCTATCTGCTCCACCCCTCCCCACTGACCAATCATGGTTAGTCCCTTCCTGCAAACACCTATCACCATCCCAGCTATCCTTCCAGCCCCACCCCTTTCCTTCTATTTATCTCTAAGCTCCCTTTCCCCTCCCCAGTCCTGATGAAGGGTCCTGGCCCAACACATTGACTTTTCTGCTCCTCCGATGCTGTCTGACCTGCTGGGATTCTCCAGCTCCACATCTATTGACACTGACACTGCCAGGACAGCAGCCCACTCAAGCTTAACCAGAAAGCAAGCAACTGAGCATCCTTGACAAGCACCACCAGAAGCAGTGGCTGATACTGGTGCGACACCTAGAGAATGAAGACCCTGCAATGAACCTGAAGACAAATAAATGAGATCTGTAGGCAACAGAACTGGTCATACAATCTTTAACAAGAAGTATGTATAGGGTGCCATTTGAGGGGAGATCATGCAAAAAAAAGGATGAAGAGACAGACCCCCTCCCCACCACTGGAAGAATGCCAGCTGAGGCAGGAAGATTGATTGGTGGCTCAAGTCATTTGGAGAAAGTGAGGGCTGGAGATCCGAGTCAAAAGGTGTGGCGCTGGAAAAGCATAGGAAGTCAGGCAGCATCCGAAGATAGGAGAGTTGACATTTGAGGCATAAACACTTCATCTGCTCATCGGATGCTGCAAGACCTGTGCTTTTCCAGTGCCACACTTTTCAACTCAAGTCACTTATGTAGGCTCTGAGTAGACAACCTGTCTGTAAGCTATTGGCGAAGTGGGAGGAGATAAGTTTGCAGATGACACCAAAATTGTAAGTGTAGTGGACAGCAAAGAAGGTTAATTTGGATTACAATGGGATCTTGATCAGATGAGCCAATGGGCTGAGGAACGGCAGATGACGTTTAATTTAGATAAATGCGAGGTGCTGCATTTTGGGAAGGCAAATCTTAGCAGTACTTGATACACTCAATGGTAAGGGAGTGTTGCTGAACAAAGAGAGCTTGGAGAGCAGATTCATAAAAGGCGTTTGGTATGCTTTCTTTTATTGGTTATGGTATTAAGTATAGGAGTTGGGAGCTGAAAATGTGTTGCTGGAAAAGCGCAGCAGGTCAGGCAGCATCCAAGGAGCAGGAGAATCGACGTTTCGGGCATGAGCCCTCCTCCTGCTCCTTGGATGCTGCCTGACCTGCTGCGCTTTTCCATCAACACATTTTCAGCTCTGATCTCCAGCATCTGGAGTCCTCACTTTCTCCTATAGGAGTTGGGAGGTCATGTTGTGGCTGGACAGGACATTGGTTAAGCCACTTTTGGAATATTGCGTGCAATTCTGGTCTCCTTCCTCTCAGAAGGATGTTCTGAGACTTGAAAGGGTTCAGAAAAGATTTACAAGAATTTTGCCAGGGTTGGAGGATTTGAGCTATAAGGAGAGGTTGAATAGGTTGGGGTTATTTTCCCTAGAGCTTCGAAGGCTGAGGGGTGACCTTATAGAGGTTTCTAAAATCATGAGGGCCATGGATAGGAGAAATAGACAACATCTTTTCCCTGAGGTGGGCGAGTCCAGAACTACAGAGTATAGGTTTAGGGTGAGAGGGGAAAGATATAAAAGAGACCTAAGGGGCAATTTTTTCTCACAGAGGGTGGTGCGTGTTTGGAATGATCTGCCAGAGGAAGTGGTGGAGGCTAGTACAATTGCAACATTCAAAAGGCATCTGGATGGGTATATGAATAGGAAGGGTTTGCAGATGGTACTAGATTGGGGTGGGATATCTGGTCGGCACGGACAAGTTGGACTGAAGGTTCTGTTTCTGCGCTGTACGTTTCTATGACTCTAAGGTCTGAGGCTTATCATCTGAAAACTTCCACATCTTTTGTCAGCATTTCCACTTCTGAACCAATCCGTAAACTCCCCTGTAAAATTCAGGCTGAGGTTAAAAGGTGGCCAAGGTTACAAAACAAATGTTCCAGAGTGTGTGGATACCTTTATTTGAAGAAATCCTAATGAATATGTGCATAAAAAACAATATCAGAAGCTGCTCCTGAAGGACTACTGGGTCCAAAATGTGAACTCCGATTTCTCTGCACAAATGCTGCTAGATCTACGAATGTTTCCATCAATTTCTGTTTTTGTTTCTGATTACCAGCATCTGCAATTATTTGGTTTTTTGGACCATGGAAAAAGCCTTGGCTTTATTGTATCCTTCAAATACGTAGAGGGCCCTGATCAGACTAGCTATTCAATAAGCTAGCGCCAGTGCTTTAGCAGATACCTCACTACATCAGGCCTCAATAAAAAGCCAGATTGAGAGCAGATCAATGCATTGCTGTATACGATTGTCAGCAGTTCCATACCATTCTCATCAGACAAGGCAAAAAAAATGCCAAATATGACAATGTAAAACAAGCTGTCAATGCCTATTTCAGTTTGAGGAAAATCCCCATTCCAGACTGGGCAAAGTTTAACTGGCACAAGCAGAAGCTCGGAGAAACTACTGATTCATTTCTAAATGATTTAATAACATTTAATTTAATTATTGCTGATAATTGTCACATTGGAAATTTGAAAAATGAGCTTGTTGCATTGCAGTGGGGATACTAAATAGTGCCAGATTTGAATTTTTAGTCTAAATCAGGCTTTATTAAAAACTGTGCTGTCCAAAATTTAGGTTGAACTTTGCAAGCAGACAAATTTTTTAGACCATTTTTAAAAATCAACCTGTCTAGACATATTGTGATACACTGCTGAAGTAGGTGTGGATTGAATCCAGGCTTGCTGATCCAGAGATAGGGACACTACCGCTGCACCACAGAAGTCCCAGGCAGACTTTTATTCAAGAGAACAGAGAATTTCTGAAGGGCCACAATGTTGATTCTGACTCAGTCCAATTTGTTAGTTTGAGGTCTGCCAAGGAGCCAGTTGGAGAAAGTGAGGACTGCAGATGCTGGAGATCGGAGTCGAGAATGTGGAAAAGCACAGCAGGTCAGGCAGCATCCGAGTTGCAGGAGAATCAATGTAGCTACCTCCCCCCAACCCCGTCCCCCTCCCATTTATCTCTCAGTGCCCCCCCAACCCCCCCGGCCCACAAGCCTCAGTCCTGATGAAGGGTTTATGCCCAAAACGTTGATTCTCCTGTCTTCGGACGCTGCTGTCCTTTTCCAGCACCACACTCTCGACAAGCGGCCGTTAGCCATGCACAGAAGGGTGCTACATTCACTGTTGATTTTTGTCTATGCTGCAGCAGGAAAGCTCCACGTCAGCATCAATTCTATTCTGCTACTGGTGCTAAGTGCAGTGCATGCCACAGCAAAGACTATTTTGAGGTTATTTGTCAAAACTGCACTTTCATTTGCAGCACAGAAGTTCAAAAACAGACCACTGTACTCTGCAACTGTCCCATAACAGGAACAGGATACATTCTTACTAGGTGTAATAGTTATTCCATAATATGATTTCTGGCATGTTAATGGATCTAATTTAAAATTGGATGCATGGGCTATTATGTCCATTCTTTCAGAAACAAGTCTGCCTCTGTAGCCTTAATTTCTGCAAACATCTTCCAGTACATATCAAGGTGCCAGAAAAATCACATTAAGACCATGAGACATAGAGTTATACAGTATGGAAACAAACCCTTCAGTCCAACTCGTCCATGCTGAATAGTTGTCCTAAACTGATCTAGTCCCATTTGCCAGCATTTGGCCCATATCCCTCTAAACCCTTTCTATTCTTGTACCCATCCAGATATTTTTAAATGTTGAAATTGTATGAGCCTCCACCACTTCCTCGGGCATCTCGTTCTGCATGAGATGTTATCCCTTTTAAATCATTCCCCTCTCACCTTAAGACTATGCCCTCTAGTTTTGGTCTCCTATTTCCTGGAAAAAAGACCTTGGCTAATTACCTAATCCATGTCCATTGTGGATTTTATGAACCTCTATAAGGTCACCCCTCAGTTTCTGATGCTCCAGGGAAAACAGTCCCAGCCTATTCAGCCTCTCCCTATAGCTCAAATCCTCCAATCCAATATCCTTATCAATCTTCTCTGAACCCTTTCAAGTTTAATAATATCTTTCTTATATAGCAGGGGGACCAGAATTAAATGCAATATTCTAAAAGCGGTCTAAACAATTTCCTGTACAGCCACAAATGACATCCCAACTGCTATATGCAATGCACTAACTAATGAAGGTAAGGTGCCAAATGCCTTTTTCATCACTCTGTCTGCCCACAGTTCTACTTTCAAGAAACTATGCATCTGCACCCCTAAATCTCTTTGTTTGGCAGCACTCGTCAGGGCCCTACTATTAACTGTATAATTCCTGCTCTGATTTGCCTTACCAAAATGCAATCATTTATCTAAATTAAACTCCATTTGCACTCTTCGACCCATTGGCCCATCTTTGAGGCCTGGAGCAAACTGTCTTTTCTGCAACGGGACATTCCAAACAGAATTGTTCTTTCTTAACAAACTGCATGTATAGCATTGAAATGTCTTTATTCTCCAGCCGCAGCCAAGATTATGTTGATTAATTTACCCATCTGCTAGTCTTCATTGATGAAACACCATCCCTCAGATCACAGGAGAGTATCGTAGATCTTTGATTTCTTTTGAAGAAAGCCTAGAAGTGGGAATACATGGACCAAGAATGATAATGGTTAGCCTTGAAAAGAAGTCCTAGACCTAAACCTGTTCTGTAAGAAGAGAGTGACACTGTCACAGGGATGACACTGTCACACTGCTGGATGAAGAGACTACTGAGATGCAACTGTTGCCAGAAGTTGATAAAAGTTATTGAGAGAAAGATGAGCTTAACTCAAATATAAGTCAAGCCAATATTGATCATATAGAGATTATTCATTTGTAAAAATGTAAGATGTTGTCTGCAGTTGAGATACATCAGCAAATCATGGAAAACCTTAAAAGGTTTCTTTTAATAAAACATGAAGCAAGAAATAAATGGAGCTTGAAATGAAGGTAATGTAATAATCATGGAAAATTTAACCTTTAAAGCTGGACAAATCAGATTGGCAAAGACAATCTGAAAGAGGAATGTGTCAAGTATTTTTGTGCCCATTTTCTGGAACAATATATTTTGGAATCAAGCAGGAATAAAACTGTTGTGTAATGAGCCTGTAATAGTAATTAGTAATTTCTAATACAAGTTCCTCTGGGAAAAATAATCATTATTAATTGATGTACGGTTTAATTTCCAATAATCAGAACCATATAGAGATGTACAATGCCAGGTAGCTGCGGCTATGTCGTCTTATCAGTTTCAAATATTTATTGATTTAAAATATATTCAAAAAATTCAATACCATTTAAATCCATTATAAAGTATCAATCAGACAGTGACTGAGTACTTCAACCCAAGGACTGTAATGAGTTCTAGTCATGTCAATAAGATACAGTTTTGCTGAGTATACACCGCATTAAGAATTAAGTTCACTGCTGGAGCCCTGCTGCAACCTACACATAAGGTAAATTCAGTTCTTTTGGACAACTTCACCATTCAGATGATGATCTAAGATATTGACTTCGATGAAGAGACAAAAGGTAATGAATTCATGTTTGCTGATTATACTCAGGAGGGTGCAAATGTTACTGTGAAGAGGACTCAAAGAGGCTGCAAGAAGCTGCAGACTGGATAGATTTGAGAGCAAAAAGGTGGAGCATAATGTGAAGAAGCGTGAGGCTATTCACTTTGACACTAAGAATGGTGACGTAAAATGTTTGATAGCATTACAGCTGTACTGAGGGAGGATATTCCTGGAAATACATCCAAGAAAGTTATTTGGGTGGAACTGAGAAATAAGAAAGGGATGATCACCTTATTGGGATTGTAGTATAGACTCCCTGATAGTCAGAGGGAAATTGAGAAACAGATTTGTAAGGAGATCTCAGTTATTTGTAAGAATAATAAGGTGGCTATAGTATGGGATTTTAACTTTCCAGACACAGGCTGGGATTGCCATAGTATTAAGGGTTTAGATGGAGAAGAATTTGTTCAGTTGTACAAGAAAAGTTTCTGATTCAATATGTGGATGTACCCACTAACAAAGGCAGGGCAGGAGACTGATGTGTCAGTGGGGGAGCACTTTGGGGCCGACGACCATAATTCTGTTAGTATTAAAATAGTGATGGAAAAGGATAGACCAGATCTAAAAGTTGAAGTTCTAATTTGGACAAAGGCTAATTTTAATGGTATTAGGCAAGAAATTTCAAAAGTCAAGATTAGAGTGGTGCTGGAAAAGCACAGCAGGTCAGGCAGCATCCGAGGTGCAGGAAAATCGACGTTTCGGGCAAAAGCCCTTCATCAGAAATGGCCCATGCGGGTGCCCATGGCTACCCCTTTCGTCTGGAGCAAGTGGGAGGATTCAAAGGCGAAATTGTTAAGGGTGAGGACCAATTCAGCCAAACAAATGAGAATGTCAGTGGAAGGGTACAGATGGGGCCATTGGGAGAGGAAGAAACGGAGGGCTTGGAGGCCTTGGTCATGGCGGATGGAGGTGTAGAGGGATTGGATGTCCATGATAGAGACGCATTGGGGACCGGGGAAATGGAAGTCTGGAGGAGGTGGAGGGCTTGGGTAGTGTCTCGAACATATGTGGGGAGTTCCTGGAATAGGGGGGAATAGGACAGTATGGAGGTAGGTGGAGATGAGTTCGGTGGGGCAGGAGCAGGCTGAGACAATGGGTTGGCTGGGGTGTCAGGCCTGTGGATCTTGGGAAGGAGGTAGAATCGGGCAGTGCAGGGTTCCCGAACGATGAGGTTGGAAGCTGTGGCTGGGAGATCTCCTGAGGTGGTGAGGTTGTGTATGGTCTGGGAGATGATGGTTTGGTGATTGGGTGTGAGGTCATGGTCGAGGGGGCAGTAGGAGGAGTTGTCTGCGAGTTGGCATCTGGCTTGTTGTGGAGAAAATGTAGAGAATCACCAGGAGATGCAGAGAGTTCTTCAAGAAGTAGATATTTTATTTGCAAGCAAAAAACCGTGACACTGAAAAAGCATTTTCGAATGCCCCCGAACCTCAGGATCCATGGTTTTTTAAATCTTTTTTTACCATGTTTCTGTTGCTTATCAGCATGTCCAACTATATTAATCAAAGTACCCCACTCTAGCTATACAATAAACCCAGTGATGTTAGTTCCCATTATCTCTTTAGTTGTACATTCTACTTAATGTAATTCTAATGTTATGGATAGATATTTATTATCACCTCTGCTACAGTGATCTTCCATTCCAAACTAACCTGTCGTGATTAGATATTTAGCTATTCCATGTATTACAATAGTCTCCTGTCTCTACTAACTATTAATTAGATATTTAATGTCATGTCCTAAATATTTATGGTCTCAATCTTGTCATAATGACAATTGGCCATGCTAAATTGCCTGTAGTGTTAGGTGAAGGGATAAATGTAGGGGAATGGGTCTGGGTGGGTTGCGCTTCGGCGGGTCGGTGTGGACTTGTTGGGCCGAAGGGCCTGTTTCCACACTGTATGTAATCTAATCTAATCTAACCAGAATCTAATCTTAACAGGGAGACTATCTCTTCTAACTGTTATCTCATCTCGCCATAGTGACCTTTCAGCCTCAACCTTACTCTGCTAATTGGTGTAAGAACATTCCACTATTTTTATCCCATCCTGCTTTCCACAGACCACAGATTGCCAGTGGTCTTCATACTTTAACCCTTCCCATGCTTTCATGCTCTTTATTTTCCATAATGTCAGTGCGCCAAACTACCACTGCACTCCCATTATCCACTGGTTTGATGGTGAGGTTGGGACTGGAGCAGAGAGAGTGGACGGCTGCGCATTGTGAGGGTGAGGTTGGAGTGGGGGAGGGGGGGTAGACAGGTTGAGGCGGTTAATGTCTCAGCGGCAGTTGGAAATGAAGAGATTGAGGGTGGGTAATAGGCCAGCACGGGGTGTCCAGGTGGATGAAGTGTGTTGGAGGCAGGAGAAGGGGTCCTTGGAGGGTGGGAGGGAGTCCTGATTGAAAAAGTAAGCTTGGAGGCAGAGGCAGCGGAAGAAATGTTCAACGTCACCTCGGATTGATTAGTTAGAAGATAGAGGGTGGTGGTGGAGGGTTGTTTTTCAGACTTGGAGGCCTGTGACCGGTGGAGTGCCACAAGGATCAGTGCTGGGTCCACTATTTTTCGTCATTTATATAAATGATTTGGATGTGAGCATAAGAGGTATAGTTTGCAGATGACACCAAAATTGGAGGTGTCCTGGACAGCGAAAAAGGTTACCTTGGATTACAACAGGATCTTGATCAGCTGGGCCAATGGGCTGAGAAGTGGCAGATGGAGTTTAATTCAGATAAATGTGAGGTTCTGCATTTTGGGAAAGCAAATGTTAGAAGGACTTATACACTTAATGGTAAGGTCCTGGGGAATGTTGCTGAACAAAGAGACCTTGGAGTGCAGATTCATAGCTCCTAGAAAGTAGAGTCGCAGGTGGATAGGATAGTGAAGGCGGCGTTTGGTATGCTTTCCTTTATTGGTCAGCGTATTGAGTACAGGAGTTGGTAGGTCATGCTGCAGCTGTACAGGACATTGGTTAGGCCACTTTTGGAATATTGCGTGCAAATCTGGTCTCCATACTATCGGAAAGATGTTGTGAAACTTGAAAGGGTTCAGAAAGGATTTACAAGGATGTAGCCAGGGTTGGAGGATTTGAGCTATAGGGAGAGGTTGAATAGACTAGGGCTGTTTTCCCTGGAGCGTCGGAAGCTGAGGGGTGACCTTATAGAGGTTTATAAAATCACGAGGGGCATGGATAGGATAAATAAACAAAGTCTCTTCCCTGGGGTGGGGGAGTCCAAAACTAGAGGGCATAGGTTTAGGGTGAGAGGGGAAAGATATAAAAGAGACCTAAAGCGCAACATTTTTATGCAGAGGATGGTGCGTGTATGGAATGAGCTGCCAGAGGAAGTGGTGGAGGCTGGTACAATTGCAACATTTAAAAGGCATCTGGAAAGGAAGGGTTTGGAAGGATATGGGCTGGGTGCAGGCAGGTGGGACTAGCTTGGGCTGGGATATCTGATCAGATGGACGAGTTGGACCAAAGGGTCTGTTTCTGTGCCATACATTTCCATGACTCTATGACTCTAAGAGTGAAGTTTTAAGTGTTGATATGTAAAACAACCATTTGGTTAGCAAGTAACTACATCAAGCAATGAGGAAGGCAAGTATATTGACCTTTATTGGAAGGTGATTGGTGAATAAGAAAATTGAGCTTTTGCAGGATTTTGGCGACGTCAGAACTGGAGTATTATAGCCAATTCCATTCTCCATACCAAAAGGAAAGGCTCATTAGAATGGCCCTGGAGATGAGGCGGTTGTCCAGTGATCAGAGACTGAGTAAATTGGGCCTATACCCTGGAATTTAGACAAATGAAAGGTGACCTCCTTGAAATATAAAAGCTTCTGAAGGGATTCAACATGGAAGTCTCTGAGAAGTTGATTTCCCTGGCTATAGAATCTAGAGGTATGAGGCCACAATCTCAGGATAAGGAGTTCATCATAAGGGTGAAAAGAGGAAATACACTTCACTCAAAATTGTGAAGCTTTGACAGTACCTAATCCAGATGTCCCATTGAGGTTTATTAAAGAAGAGATTTCCGGATCTCTCAGGGATTCAAGGGATATGGAGAGGAGGCAGGAAAGTAGCACTGAGACTGAGTATTACTCATGATCATATTGAATGACAAAGCAGACTCGAGGATGATGTGGTTCATTTACACTCCTATTTCTGATGTTCTGAAACCTAAACTGGCTATTTTTCCTGAAGCAAACATGCTTTTCTGATTTCCTAGTTTCCATTTGTATCTCAACAAAATATGTATTTTAATATTAGTTTTAAGAATATTAAAAGAATAATCTTATGTTTGTACAATACTGAATATAACAGATTACTCATGGTTACACATTTGAAATCACCCCCCATCCAAAAATTTTCAGACTTATTTTTAAGGAAACACATTATCCTCTTACGTTACTGCTTATTATTTTTCTTTTCCACCCCACACCACATCGTCACCCACACCACCACCCACCCTACACCTTCACCTACCCCATCCGACCCCCTCACCCAACCTCTGTTTAGGTTCATCTAAACTTTATCTAAGATATGATTCGGAGATGCCGGTGTTGGACTGGGGTGTACAAAGTTAAAAATCACAAAACACCAGGTTATAGTCCAACAGGTTTAATTGGAAGCACACTCGACTTCGGAGCGACGCTCCTTCATCGG
Source organism: Chiloscyllium plagiosum (assembly GCF_004010195.1). Taxonomy (NCBI): domain Eukaryota; kingdom Metazoa; phylum Chordata; class Chondrichthyes; order Orectolobiformes; family Hemiscylliidae; genus Chiloscyllium; species Chiloscyllium plagiosum. The sequence goes on from NC_057726.1 coordinate 33,763,708, forward strand.
GTGATTGAAGGAGCGTCGCTCCGAAAGCTAGTGTGCTTCCAATTAAACCTGTTGGACTATAACCTGGTGTTGTGTGATTTTTAACTTTATCTAAGATATGTCTGAAAATTCTTTTTAAATTTGTATATAGAATATATTGTCTTAAGAACCTTACTTCTCTCTGTTCAGTTGTCCCATCTTTCGATAAAATTGCCCTGTCAGTATTGCACTGGCACAATATGATATGATAAGGAGTATTCCGAAGCAGACTGCTGCTGCATCAGAACCAGCTAAATCACAGTTCATCCAGCTGAGACCATACCGTGCATAAAGAAGTTCCCTCTCCTTACAAACATCTGTGTTATTAACCTGGAGGACAAAATACAAGTAAAGTCCAACTCCTGCTGCATAACCCAAAGATGCCAACACATTGAAAATTACTTCAAAAATCAACCACTTCCGGCATATTTTATGTAAATATTGAGCATTCTTCACCATGATACCTAGAGTGATGGCAAACATAGCGATAGTTACTCCAATGCCAGTGTAGAGTTCAGGTGCTCTCATTAAAATAAACTGTCGGTCAAGCTCCTGTACTTGATTGAGTTGCTCCCCTTCAAATGGAGAATAGTCACTGTTGATACTGAAGAAGCTTGTTGCCAGTCCACCATTACTGCTGTATCCTGAGAGAATAATGTACGATGCCACTACACACACCAACACCAGCATATCTAACATGATCTCCAGCATCTGAACTATACCTGACAAGAAAGGAATCATGTGTAAGTAATCAATTTGGGTATGTTGCCATTAATTATCTTTCAATATCAATTTCCTAGACTCCTTTTATCTGGGAATTCACCATTGGATTAAAGGTTATTTATTCCTTTTTTAAAAACTTTTCCTACATGATGTCATGTTGGGGCTCAGTTTACTTGAATCAGATTGGTTTGCCCGTGTGTCAGTTGGTTGTATACAAGCCTGTTAAGGGTATTGGAAGAACAGATAGGAACAAAACCAAATAGGTCAAAAAGACTCACACAGGTGTTCATTTTTGTTCACTTTGAAATGAGCATTAATTACTAAATCAAAAATTGACAACTAATTTGAAAAAAAAACACAGGTGTCTTGGGTGGATAGATGCTTTAAAACTTGCTATGCTCTTTTCTATCCTTTATAGACCTCCTACATATTTGACTCATCTCACCTGTTTCAGTGCTTTTTGCCATTGGTACACATCACTAAAATGAACAGAGCTTTTTGAGTGTCAAATCTCTTTTGAAAGTTGCAGTTTTATTGACTGCTGAAACTTTATTTGTATTAAGGTTCATTTGGGTTTAACGGACTACAAATGAACCTTGATAAATATACATTTTGTCCAACTCCTAAAAACAGTTCAGCAAAACCAAAATTATCAATACAATTTTAAAATTCAACTAAAATCATTCAGTCATATTTCACATATATTTTATAGTATTTGGGGTGGGTGCTATTGTGTTTCATAATATTTAATTAGGTGGCAACATTAAAAATATGATCTCAATAATTTTAACACTACAACTGGCAATAAAAACTATGGCTTCAAATATCTTGGCTAGCATGGCCAACATAATATATAACACAACATGAATGTTATGTAATTTGTTCCCCATACAATTTATATCAATCTTTTCATTATAGTCATAGAGTCATGGAGATGTACAGCATGGAAACAGAACCTTTGGTGCAACTCGTCCATGCTGACCAGATATCCCAACCCAACCTAGTCACACCTGCCAGCACCCGGCCCATATCTTCCAAACCCTTCCTCCTCATATACCCATCCAGATGCCTTTTAAATGTTGCAATTGTACCAGCCTCCACCACTTCCTCTGGCAGCTCATTCCTTACCCACACTACCCTCTGCATGAAAAAGATGCCCCTTAGGTCTCTTTAATAATACATAAAGTGTAACAATTGAAGATTTCTTTAGAAGTATTATTTATAGAAATTAGAAACTTTATTCTGCAAACTTTAGCTAATTAATTGTGGTACTTTTGGTCTTCTCTATTAAACAAAATTTACCAAATGTGTATGAACACAAAGATAAGTGTAAGGAAAGAATAGTGTTCAACCTTACAGCACAATGATCTGCAAAACGTGCAATCTGCCCAGCAGTGTCTTCTGATGGCACCATACTTTGGCTCTACTTCCCTTTCAGGAAGATTTAACAAGTTATTAATCACTCTTTTTGTGGGAAGAAGAGCTTCATGATTGTATCCTCATTGTCCTCCAGTTATGATTTAACCTGAAACAGTGCTCGGGATTCTTCTTCAGTTCTCAGCCTGAAAGCAGATACAACCCCAGTGCCACAAACTTCACCATTCATGGGGCAAGGAGGCTTGTAGGAAATCCACCACAGCTGGAATGGGGATCAAAACCCATGCTGTGACAGCAATCTGATCCACAGCTGTCATCCACCCAACTGCTGCCCCCACCCCCCAGTACCTCTAGCTCATAGGCAGAATGACTTCCTACTCAGAATCAACCTTTCCTAGTCCAGCAGATCTCTTATATATCTACAGGTCTCTTTTCAATGCTGAAGAATGCAAGTTTTTCTTAAGTCTCTTCTGATCCTAGGGATCAGTGTGTGGTTGTTCTGTATTTTTCTGCAACTCGTATTTATAAAGTATACTTAACATAGAAAACGTACCAAGGTGCTTCATAAGAACATTTACAAACAAAATTTAATACTTAACTTCAGATGATCAATTGCTTCATCAAAGGTTTCATTTTAAGGGAGGAAGAAGATGCTGAAGTAGAGAGGATGAGGGAGGAAATTCTAGAGTTTAGGGCTTAGATGTCTAATGGAATAATCCCCCATGGTGGGGTGAAGGTATAAGAGAACAGAATTGGAATAATGCAGAGTTCTCAGAGGGTTGTAGGGTTTGAAGAGATTGCTGAAGGGTAAGACTGTTGAAGATTTCAAACACAAGGATTTAATTGTAAGGTGTTGCTGGACAGGAGTGAGTTCGTAATGGGCATTGGGCTACATTGTTTGACAATCTCACTCAAACATGTTTAATATTGTTATAAAGTTTAGTTGGGGCGAGGGGCAGAATAGTGGTAACTTCATTCTATATCTAGCTGTGTTGTACATTCCCTGGGGTGTTTGAATTGGGAAATGGTTCATTCATTAACCTCCCTGACCTAGGAAGAGTGTCAAAATTTGGAAATAACTTACAAATTATTTCAGTTTTTCTCTGTACTGGCAAAAATTGCAGTAAACCTACTGTAACAGTTTTGCTAAAATTAAATACTGTTGGGACCACTGATTGATCAAATCAACCTCAGATTAATGGCCAATACAATCGTTTGAAATAGACATTGTTCACCTATGGCTCAGAATTAGCCATCAATTTCCCCACTGCATGACACTGGCAAATGATACTCGAGGCAAACATATCTACTTTCGAAAATGTACTCTTAGGCGAGGGAACACCACTAGGAAGACTCACAAATATTACCTCTTCTTCAGTTACTTTTGAGAAGGTGTGTGGCTTTCTTGAACTTTTGCAGTGAGTGGTGAAAATACTCATTACATGAACAGTGTATGGCACTCTCAGATTCTCCATGGAGTGATTTCAAAGGGGGCAGCTGCATGCAGCTGGAAGGCTTCATATTTTAATGTTAATTTAACGAAAAAACAGGATCTTGCTTTCAATAAAGATATTATTAGCTCTAGACCAACTCAAAGTTAGTTTCAAAGCAAATAAACAACATTGTGCCAAACAAGTGCCAAGCAATGACCACCTCCAATGACAAAACATAACTTGTACTCCTTTGACATTCAATGTGATTAATTTATTTTCAATGCTCTAATTCAGTAATAACATTTTCATTACAGATGAAGTGAAATTAAGAAGCACTTTTGGTGTATGTTTGAAACTCTTTTGCATGCTGCAAATGATGCTAGACCAATTATTATTTTTGAATTGAGATAGAGTTTTGTTAACTATAGGTATTAAAGAATATAGATAAAGGTCAGCCTTGATCTCACTGAATGGCAGAAGAGGCTTGAGGGGTCAAGTAGCTTACTTCTGTTCCTACTGTACAATGTTAACAGATGTTATGTAAAATAATAGTTAGTTTTGTCAAAACAAGAAAAAAAAACATATTTCTTCTTTGTGGGTGAGCCTAAACACAAAACTGACAGAGCTGGACAAAAATGTTTTAAAAATGCAGTGAACTGAAGGAGTGATATCAGTGCTTACAAGAAGTTCTAGTACAAGCAGTCCCACTATTAAAACCTGCAACAACACTGATCTTGTTTCATTTGCACAGAAAAAGTCCAGAACAATTATCTTATACCCTAATTCTGACCAGCAGCTAGTCACAGAATAACAAACTGAGGAGCTGATGTTGGAAGGATGGGTAAGACTGCATTTTAATCCTCAGTGAACTTCATGTATTTCTGCATAGAGTGAACATACAAATATTGACTAAAATAGAGATCATTACTCTTGTAATATTTTAAAGATAAGACATTATCACGTGAGTCAAGCTTCAGGTATGGACACAATGGCTCCACATTTGAATTCCTCTTTCCCAGAATAATAACATCTACTAAAATAAAGATAACATTTTGAGCCATCTATCACAGTAAATTGCGTTTGGTTAGCCGGTCAACTGGTTTGCAAGGCAGATCATGTCAAGAGCGTGGAATTAATTCCTGTACCAACTGAGGTTACCATGAAGCAGACTGTCAAAGTCATTTAGGCAAAAGTGGGTACTGCAGATGCTGGAGATTAGAGTCAAGATTAGAGTGGTGCTGGAAAAGCACAGCAGGTCAGGCAGCATCTGAGAAGCAGGAAAAATCGACATTTCGGTCAAAAGCCTTCATCAGGAATGAGGCTGGAAGCCTCAGGGATGGAGAGATAAATTGGAGGGGGATGGGGCTGGTGAGGGGAGTGCAACAGGTGGATGGAGGTGGGAGTAATGGTCAGAGGGGAGGGTGGAGTTGATAGGTGGGAAGGGAGATTGGCTGGTAGGACAGGTCATGCAGATGTGCTGAGCTGGAAGGTTGGAACTGGGGTAAGGTGGGGAGAGGGGAAATGAGAAAACTGGTGAAATCGACATTGATGCCCTGGGGGTTGGAGGGTCCCGAGATGGAAGATGAGGCGTTTTCCCTCCACGTATCGGTGGTAAGGGAATGGTGATGGAGGAGGCCCAGGACCTGCATGTCTTCGGCAGAGTGGGAGGGGTTGCAAAATGTTTGGCCACAGGGTGGTGGGGTTGATTGGTGCAGATGTCCTGAAGATGTTCTCTGAAGCACTCTGCGAGAAGGCGTCCAGTAAAGGACACACCCCCCACCAACCCAACCTCCACTCCCGGCACCTTCCCCTGCAACCGCAAGAAATGCAAAACTTGCGCCCACACCTCCCCCCTTACTTCCCTCCAAGGCCCCAAGGGATCCTTCCATATCTGCTACAAATTCACCTGCACCTCCACACACATCATTTACTGCATCCGCTGTGGCTGCCTCTTTATTGGGGAGACAGGCCGCCTACTTGCGGAACATTTCAGAGAACACCTCTGGGACACCCGGACCAACCAACCCAACCACCCCGTGGCTCAACACTTCAACTCCCCCAACTCACTCCACCAAGGACATGCAGGTTCTTGGACTCCTCCATCGCCAGACCATAGCAACACGATGGCTGGAGGAAGAGCGCCTCATTCTCCACCTAGGAACCCTCCAACCACAAGGGATGAACTCATATTTCTTCAGTTTCCTCATTTCCCCTCCCCCCACCTTGTCTCAGTCCCAACCCTCAAACTCAGCAACACCTTCCTAACCTGCAATCTTCTTCCTGACCTCTCCTCCCCCACCCCCACTCCGGCCTATCACCCTCACCTCAACCTCCTTCCACCTATCGCATTTCCAACGCCCCTCCCTCAAGTCCCTCCTCCCTACCTTTTATCTTAGCCTGCTTGGCACACTTTCCTCATTTCTGAAGAAGGGCTCATGCCGGAAATGTCGATTCCCCTGCTCCTTGGATGCTGCCTGACCTGCTGCGCTTTTCCAGCAACACATTTTCAGCTCTGATTTCCAGCATCTGCAGTCCTCACTTTCTTCTTATAGGGTAGGGGGGGGTGGGTCTGGGAGGGATGCTCTTCAAAGGGGCAGTGTGGACTTGATGGGTTGAATCTTTTGCCCCACACAGTAGGGATTCTATGACTCTAAGTCTCACCTGCCCCAGAGGTGTGTTCTAACATATGCAGACAAGATTCTTATTTTAAAATGATTGACTTGATAAGCTCTGTGAAGGAATGACCACATTTAGGAAAGTTAGACCAGATATTACAAAAATTATTCTAAATAAAATATGTGAAATATGTAAATAACAGCAAAAAGTGGTATTATTAAAATGCACGTGGTTAGTCAGACAAGATGTTTGCATTTAATGAATCAGTGTTACCTTTGATGAAAATGTGATACTGTTATCACAAAACCTTTAATTTTGTAGATTTTTCTCCTTGTGCCTTTGCACTGTTTCAACACACAGCTGTAAACCAACAAACAAAGTTTCTCACATGACCAGTGGAGTGCCACAAGGATCAGTGCTGGGTCCTCTGCTTTTTGTCATTTACATAAATGATTTGGATGCGAGCATAAGAGGTACAGTTAGTAAGTTTGCACATGAAAGCAAAATTGGAGGTGTAGTGCACAGCGAAGAAGGTTACCTCAGATTACAAAAGGATCTTGATCAGATGGGCCAATGGGCCGAGAAGTGGCAGATGGAGTTTAATTCAGATAAATGTGAGGTGCTGCATTTTGGGAAAGCAAATCTTAGCAGGATTTATATAATTAATGGTAAGGTCCTAGGGAGTGTTGCTGAACAAAGAGACCTTGGAGTGCAGGTTCATAGCTCCTTGAAAGTGGAGTCGTAGATAAACAGGATAGTGAAGAAGGTGTTTGGTATGCTTTCCTTTATTGGTCAGAGTATTGGTTACAGGAGTTGGGAGGTCATGTTGCGGCTGTACAGGATATTGGTTAGGCCATTGTTGGAATATTGCGTGCAATTCTGGTCTCCATCCTATTGGAAAGATGTTGTGAAACGTGAAAGGGTTCAGAAAAGATTTGCAAGGATGTTGCCAGGGTTGGAGGATTTGAGCTATAGGGAGAAGTTGAATAGGCTGGGGCTGTTTCCCTGGAGCGTCGGAGGCTGAGGGGTGACTTTATAGAGGTTTACAAAATTATGAGGGGCATGGATAGGATAAATAGACAAAGTCTTTTCCCTGGGGTCGGGGAGTCCAGAACTAGAGGGCATAAGTTTAGGGTGAGAAGGGAAAGATATAAATGAGATCTAAGGGGCAACTTTTTCACGCAGAGGGTGGTACGTGTATGGAATGAGCTGCCAGAGGAAGTGGCGCAGGCAGGTACAATTGCAACATTCAGCATTTGGATGGGTATATGAATAGGAAGAGTTTGGAGGGATATGGACTGGGTGCTGGCAGGTGGGACTAGATCAGGTTGGGATATTTGGTCAGCATGGACGGGTTGGACCGAATGGTCTGTTTCCATGCTGAACATTTCTATGACTATATGACTCTAAATCCAAAACAAGCCAAAGTGAAACACAGAAGAAACTGGAACAATCCTCCCACCATTTGCATTTCCTGGTATTTGCTTCATCAAAGTGCGTGAAAAATCAAAGGAATTTTGAAGGAGGGTTCTTATGCAATCAGAGAATGAACTAGTTTGAATGTTCAGTATCCAATTTAAAGATTATGATAGAAGAGCATTAATCATATCAAGATTCAGAATTCAAAGAAATTTAGTTTACATGTTCAGTTTCAAAGTTAAGGACGTTTCTGACAAGTTAGCAACAAGATTAATTTGCAACTGGGCAAATTCTTCTTGAATCTAAACAGATCCTCAAGACCCAGTTTAAAGAGAAGAAATTCCATTTTGAGCCTCCCCCATCTATAAGTGGCAAATCTACAAAATAATTCACGCGTTTATGTTGCCTTTGAATGATCATCTTGAAGATGCGTGTCACTTCGATTGGGCATCTTTCAGTAACTCTCTCAAGTGTGTTAAAAGTGGCAGATCATTTGGCTTCAGTTTAAATCCACCTCTGTATATCTTGGAGGTAAAACATACTCATGGGTTATCGGGGGATATGTCATAATGTATATTTTGTAGTCAAAGGCTCAAACCCACTCTCTCACCCAAATAGAAAGCATGTCACAATTGTATGCTTTGACAAATCCATGCAAATTAAAGTGGACAATTATTTTGTGTTTAATGGCAACAGGAGCCAAAGAATTGTAACAGAATATGACTCCCCCCAAACTTTTCTTGCAATAAAATTTTGTGGCCTTGATGTAACACTTCTGGACAATTTTGTATAACATTACAGCAAGTGCTGTGTGTAGATTTTTGTAGATTGTCAAATTACATTTGTGTCACAAGTGGGGGACATTCTAACAACAAGCAATTAATATCACAGGATAATTATGAACACAAAATACCGGTATCCTGGGTGCATGTAGCCAGCATTTCTGAATAATATATTTAGCAACAAATATTTTATGGAGGCACAGGCAAGTCTGTGTCTCTCTTCATAATGCTTAAAATTATATATTGATACTTTCAATTGAATATAGTCCTCTTTCAAGTGAGAGTGCAAAAGATCCTGCAAAGTGTATAACAGTGTCCAATCTAACAATTTTTGTATGGTACCTGAGTGACTAACATAGTTCTGTTGTAATAAATCCAGATTTGTTTGCCTTGTTAAATAAGAGCATATCAGCAAAGCAATTCGTCATGACCATGTTGATTACAAGTCTTTAATACAAAGCAGACCTGAATGGAAAGGTCTGAAACTGCACTTGATCCTCTTTATAATGACCTGCAAAACCAACAAAAGGTACTGGTCTAAGACCAATCATTTCTTAAAGCAGGAAGAGGATAAACAATTATGGTACAGCTATGCTAAGCCATTTGTAAAGCTATTTGCTACATTCAAAGGGATTACCAAGTTTTCAGTTTTCGCCCTGATACTAAAGATATTTTGCACATGAAAGCTTGAAATTTAAGGAAGCTACGAAAGATTTTAAAATTCAGAACAGTTTATTAGCATTCATTTTGAAGCTGCAACAATTGTGCTAGTTCTCAACATCACTCTTAGTTCTATGTATTTTAGTTTCATTCTGCTAACATCTTTAGTAACATGAACAAAAGCAAATATTACATTATATATAGTTTACTAATATTAAAAGCAACATCTTTAATAAATCAACCAGATCAAAATAACATGATCTAATACATATAATGTATAAATGCTTCAAAAATAGAAAAATTAAGCATACTAATATTCAAAATACAATTTTTCAGTAGTTATAAAAGGTGAGTAGTGAGTAAAGCTGGCATAATTACAAAACATATTTTTGACTCCATTTTAGATTTGTTCAGAATTTTGATGATGTTTAAAATTCTTAATCAACATTTTGGAATCTTTGTTCATCTAGTGCACTAAGATAGCAATGGAACATTACTAATTTTTATAGTAGCCATAACTAATACTTGGACATAGTAGTTTTTAAAAATCAACTTGTTTGGATGTGTTCTGACTTTTCTCTACATCTCAAGATGGGACCTGAGCCCCATTCTTCTAGCCCAGAGATTGGACCAAAGCACCACTAACCCTTTAACATGGTTTCTATTTGTTCACACCGCAACAAATCTTTAAATCTAAATTGCACTAAAAGATATTTTCATTGTTATCAAACAGCTTATTGATCTCATGATTTAATGCCCAACTCCAATCAATTTTGTGCTGTGGATGTCGATTGATATTATTTAAATTCCTGTTTCATTTTTTTAAAAATTCAACAGGATGCTTTCATCCCATAATTATACCTAAATTCTAGACTTGAACAGGCCCATGCACTAAACCACTTAACCATCTTGTTCCTTTATTAAAAAAAAAGAATTTTTTTTGTTCTGTTAACTGAGAATATGGCACAATTGAACAGGATTACTCTTAGCTGAAAAGCCTGCTCGAAATCTGACAAACTATTAAATTATTGGATTTTGTTCATTTGTGCTTTCTTAAAACTGTAATCTGCAAGACTGTGACTAAACTGTTCATTTGACATGCAACTCAACGTGGAAGGAGAGTGCGATTGATACCTCACTCTGCAATAACTAAGATATTTCTTTAGTCTATCACTTACCCAAATTGGCTTTCTGAGAGTAAATGCTTGTCAATTAACTCAAGTGAGAAATGTAAAATATAAGTTAACCAACTCACAAACAGTTATGAAAAGTAAAAATGAAGAGCAGGCATACCAGCAAGCCCCACTGCTACTGAACTCCTGACTTCATCCAACCATATCAATTCATGTGTGCAGTAATATTGGCAGGAGTGTGAGATAGATCAAATTAAAAATGAGGAGTTCAGTGACTTTTGTGATTTCTTTCTGAAGGTATTCTTCTCTTAAAGCATCTAATATTTTACAACTATGTTTGAATGCTGCAGCCTTAATAATTCTACAACATTTATAGAGCTTGCTATTTTCTGAGTAACATGTTATTAAATTCTGATGCTTTTTGACCCTATCAAAACCTACAAAAAACAACAAAGTAGTCCACTACTGCACTATTCTTTTAAGATCAATTCTAGTTGTTTTTGCAAGACATTCTCAGATTCTAATTCAAATTGTAACAAATTCATTTGTTACATTCAAATCCAAATTGAATGTTTACAAATATTAAAATTTCATGTATGAGATAAAACGGAATATTACAAAAACTGATGCCTTATTTCTGTTTGAGAATTTACACATGGGGAGATGAATTTAAACTTAAACAATTGTAGTTTCGATATTGACTTCTTCTTTCATACCTTTCAGTCTCCTGACTTTTCGAAATGCCAGAACTGCAGCGACTGCATTGAGTACATATATTATGATAGCAAGGCAGCCACACAGACCACCAACAATGTCAGCACCGTGCAAACTACAGTTAAACCCATCATAGCCTTTACTCTTGTACATACCCTCTCTCTCTTTACACACTTCTGAATTGTAGCTCTCAATCAAGTGTTGAAAATAAAAGTAAATAGCAGGTATGTAGCCAAGTGCAATTGCTACATCCAGAATACATTCAATAATCAGTAAGAAGGGAAATCGCCAAGGTATCCGAGCCAAGCCTAAAACCAGCATAAGGCATGCAAAGGACATCAAAGCCCCACTATATGCCATTATGGCAATGACTGTAGGCAGCTTTAGCTGGTAAAATGCAACATCCAACTCATTTACTTTTTCAGCCTCAGCTCCTTGAAATCCACTATATGCTGATCCAAATGTGTAGTAGTAGAGACTTCCTAGGCTGGAGAGATCTGTGTAGCCCCCAGTGCCACTGTAGGAGATTGCCCCACATATCAGAATTAACAGATTGAGAAGCACCTCCACCAACTGACAGAGACCTGCAACAAAACAACCAAAACACATCCAAATATTAACAACTAATCACCAAGATGTAACCATTCAATTCTATCATCTGCAGACATAAACTTTGGATAATTTTGTAAAATTAATGTACCTAGAATAAAAGTGTCCAACTGAAAAAAAATGGAGGATCTCTTGCAATGTTCACTTATTCTGCTTCAAGACCTAATGCACATCTTCCACATTTGCACTATCTCAGATGAATATCAGGCATTTTAGAAGGCAGAGTCTCAAATACAAAAGTGCAGCAGCATGTAGGGTTCTCCAGCACATTTGCCTGAGTCAATACCAACACTGTTGGTTGGGTCACAAATGCACTGAACGGATGATGGCTACATTCCCACTGACATGTTCAATGTGAAATTGCTTGTACACAAGACCAAAAAGGTGCCCATGTCTACAAAGCAAGGTCGTCTGCAAATAAGAACAAGTTGGCTGGGATTGACATTAGTCTGAGGGAAACCCTTGCTGTTGTTCGGAGTACCTGGAAACAAGCAACCAGCAAGAGCATGCAGAAGGCAAAAGTCAGAAATGAAAAATTGGAAATGACAGTGTAACAAAAGGAAGAAATGCTTTTCATCTATGCCAGTTGTGGAAAGGATGGCCCGTTATAGCCAAAAGGATGTTCAGTCCAGGATGACATACATTTTGGGCTCAGTCCATTGTCTCTTCTACTATAACAAAAGATTGAGTGAGAAAACCAGCAAGGGGACTATTAAAATAGATACATGTGGAGGTAATAAAGGTACAATTGAGGTCTATAACAGGATAGCTGGAGACAGTTAATGTGCAGACCTGGACATCTCTTGTGATTGATAGGCTTTGAATAGGATTCAGAGGTAGCTCACAGTTCTGTGCTGACAGCGTTTTACCTATGTCTCCTTTATCCTTCCACTGCACCTCTGACTTTAACTCTCTCTCATTGTACATTCTCTAATCCTCGCCGGGCTGTAAGTATCCTAATAGTGGATGATTTCTGTGTTCATTTGCATGTGTATTTCAGTTTGGACACAAGCTCATTACAATTTACATTTTTTTGTCCTTTTTATTTTGTTTGAAAGTATTGGGTTGGGATTTGGGAGGACAGAGAACACAAGAAAGGAGATTTGACATAGAAAAAAAGAGAGATTTAGGAGACATTTTATTCAGCAAAAAAACGTTCTAACTTTCTCACACTGTCTCTCAAAACTGGAAAGTAGGTTATTTTTATTCAAAAGATTAATGCCCAGAGATGAATTTCCTTTAATTTTATGATGATAAAGCAAAAATATTAGAGATGCTGGAAATCTATAACAAAAACAGAAAATATTGGAGTCAGCAAAGGTTTGATTTATTGCAAGGTGATGGAACATAAAAGAGATGGTTTGCTACAATTGTATAGAGCACTGGTGAGTCCACATCTGCCATATTGTGTACAACTTTGGCCAAACTGACACTCCTGAAGAGCTAATGCCCGAACTGTTAACTCTCCTGCTCCTCGGATGCTGCCTGACTGGCTGACCAGCACCACTTTTTAACCCTGAACTGAAGCAGTTCAATGAGCTCAACTGATTCCTGTTATGAGGAATGGGTTGGCCTATATTGATTGGTATTCAGGAAAACAAAAGGGGATCTTAACAAAACAAAATTGTGATGGGAGTTGGCAGGACAGATGTTGAAAGGAGGCTTCTGTTTGTGAGAGCATCTAGAACTAGAGGACCAAATATCAAAAATAAAGGCACTTATCATTTAAGACAAAAATAATGAACATGCTTTACTCTTTGGCTCATGAGTCTTTAGAACTCTTTTCCAGAGTGCAGTGAGGGTGGGGTCATTGAATGTTTGAACAGTAGGGGTAAATAGATCCTTGACTGACAAGCAAGTCAAAAGGATGTTGGCAGTAGGTAAGAAAATCAAGTTGAGGTTATGGTCTGATTAAATGGCAGAGCAGGTTGAAAGGGGTCAAATGGCCTTCTCTTGCTCCTAATTTGTATTCGCATTGAAGTGGAGTGCTATCTACTGAAACACAAGACAGCGTCAACTTGTTTATTTTTTTGATGGTTTCCGTCTGACCTACCAAATGTTTTCAAAATTTTCAAATTTTGTTCCTTTTACAAAGATTAAGGTGCTGTCAGGTGGGGCCTGGAAGAATGAGGTTAACCCATCATAGATCGATGTATCCTTTGTAGTCACAGTGTATTCATTCTGCACAATACTACTCACTTTAAATTCTTCATAACAGGCAGAAAACAATACCCAAGTGTATTATGTTCCAAACCTAGAGGATTACGCAACTAGTACACAAAACCAGTTAAACCAGAATTGCTGCATTCTGTCTAACCCTGATTAGTTCTGTTGTAATGCAGTAACTAAAAAGAGACCGAGTTTCACATACCTCCGTGGTTCAAAATCACTCCTGTACTATACATTCCAATTTCACATCGATTGCCATTTCAGTAGATTCAGCTTCAATTCCAAAGCAAGGGTTTTGTTTTAATCTCTCTCCCTTTTAATTTGATTCTCAAATAATATTGGAAGCATAAAATGAATATAATACCAAATCTTGAAGGGAGAAATTTGATTCAGAATATTTTTGTCATGAAGCAACAAGAATTTGAACTAAGCACTCAGTTCTTCTATCTGTTCTCTCTGAATGTGATGCTTCTGCCATTCTAAATGTTGACAGATTTTGTAAGGCTGAGACTCTATATACTTTCTAATCCCTTCCCAATACTGTTTACCAAGTTAAATCTACTTGTCAATACTTCCTGATGAAGTCGTTCAAAAGATGAATGGTAAAATTCAGGTAGAACTATATCACTTGTCTTCTTGTTAAAGAAAACCAAAGGATTTTTTTTAGGACATCCTGGGCAACATTTCATTCTTCAACCAATATTATCAAAAATTCGCATTAACCCTTTCTGCTTGACTTTTCTTCAGGATGTTAGTTCCTGTTAGAACCATATAAAAAGGCCATGTTCAAGATGGGTCTTACTCAAAACATTTCAAAGACCACAAGGACTGACTCTAATGCTCTAAATGCATAGCTGCAGATGTTTAATTTGTAGACAGAATAAATTAAATATTTCTGGTATATTCTGAGTGAAAGGAAGACATTACAAGCTGGTCCGACCAGTATAGCAGTGTGGTGCTGATCATAGAAAGGTCAATTGTATATAACATATGAGCTCAAAAATGAGGACAGGCAGAAAGAGAAATAAAGTAAAATGTAATGCATCACATCAATTTTAAAAAAAGCTTAACTGTGTCATTATATGCTGTTTATACACTCACCTAATATTATTTTCCCCATTACAACAGTGATTACACTTAGATTATTGTTATAACATGCACTGTGGGCATCCTGAAATTATGGAAGATATTATATCAACATAATTTTTTGTTTTTTGTTTTGAAATAGACAGAGTCTATACTGATCACATTGTTTAATCAGAAAGCTATTTAAATCTGCTTTATATAATTTTATAATAAATATATTGTTTAAAATGCTCTTAAAAATTAGGAAACTTGAACGTAAAATTTTACGTGAAGTTCTATTTTTTTCTGATAACTGAATTAGCCAAGAACTTGCATTTATATATTCATTCTTATGACATTGAAAGTATTTTACTTTGATTAATTTACTTTTAAAATATAGTTACTGAGGGAAGGATGATAGACGTTGTCTACATGGACTTTAGTAAAGCTTTTCACAGGTTCTGCATGGAAGACTAATTACAAAAGTTAGATCACATGGGATTCAGGGAGAGCTTGCCAACTGGGTACAAAATTGGCATGATGGTAGGAAACAGAGGCTGGTGATGAAGGGTTGCTTTTCAGACTGGAGACCTGTGACCAGCAGTGTTCTGCAGGGATCGATGCTGAGTCCACTTCTGTTTATCATTTATATGAATGATTTGGTTGAGAATTTAGGAGACATGGTTAGTAAGTTTGCAGATGACACCAAAATTGTGGTGTAGTCAACAGTAACGAAGGCTATCTAAGATTACAAAGGGATCTTGATCAATTGTGCCAATTGGGTGAGGAATGGCAGATGGAGTTTAATTTGGATAAATGCAACATATTGCAATGTGGTAACAAACAAGGGCAGAACTTATACAGTTAATGGTAGGGCCTTGGGTAGTGTTAGCGGACAGAGAAACCTAGGGGTTCAGGTACATAATTCTTTGAAAGTTGCATCACAGGTAGACAGGGTGTTAACAAGGTATTTAGTATGCTTGCCTTCACTGCTCAGACCATTCAGTATAGGAGGTAGGACATCATGTTGAGGTTGAGGTGACTTTTTGGAATACCGTGTATTGTTCTGGTTGCTCTGCTATAGGAAGAATATTATTAAATTGGAAAGGGTTCAGAAGAGATTTACCAGGATGTTGCCTGGACTGGAGGGTTTGAGACATAAGGATAAGCTGGATAGGCTGTGACTTTTTTTAATTGGAGCATGAGAAGTTGACAGGTGACCTCAGAGGTTTATAAAATCATGTGGGGCATGTAGGTCCTAGGATGGGGAGTTATAAACAAGGGGGCATATTTTTAGCTGAGAAGAGAAAGATTTAAAGGGGACCTGAGGGGCAACTTTTTCATACAGAGTGGTTTGTATGTGAAATGAACTGCCAGAGGAAGTGGTAAATGTAGATGCAGTTGGTTACAACATTTAAAAAACATTTAGATAAGTACATGAATAGGAAAGGTTTAGAGGGACATGGGCCAAACATAGGCAAATGGGACTACTTTAGTTTGGGAAACTTGATCGACATGGATGAGTTGGACTGAAAGGTCTGTTCACGTGCAGTATCACTATGCCTCTACGAGCAGTTGAGCCAGCCAGCAGATTGTGCACAGTAAGCAGATTGCAAAAATTAAGTAAACAACCGAATCCTCAATAATCAAAAAGCTATAACTTTGTCAATAATTTGAAGATTCTTATATGGATTATGTTGAATAACAGGTAGATATTCTTCTCAAGTGATAGAAGAACAAATTAGTGGCTATGTTGCTTGAGAAATTTCATATAATCTATTGTTGAAAACAACTGCTCGCATCATTTTCCAAGTACAATTTCAGTGTATTTTTTCACTTTCAAGGAAGCAGAGGCAGAGAAATAAATATTATAGCTCTGATTTTACAGATGAAACTAGGCACCTGCACTGGGTGGACTCCTCAAAGCAGCCCCAGTCTGGGGCCTTTTTCCCCAGTGGGGGAATAACAGCAATTCACTCAGCAGCAGACAGTTTATATAATGAATGGCCAACAAACAGCCATTGCCTAGGATCATTAGCATTTCCTGGTGGCAGAGAGGCTCCCTGCACATCGGGAAGCTGCTATTGCATGTTGTTTGGGGGTGAGGGGTGTGAGGAGGGGTTTTGGTCTCCCCATGTCTTCCCACGGAAGGGAGGTTTCAGAGCTGGAGACTCCATGGCTGAAGGAGAGCTTTCAAGCAGCAAAGGCCACCTCATAGGTTTCATACTGCTATTAGAAGGGTATCCCCTCTGACCAAAGGGGCCTTCTTGGCCATGGAATCCTGTGGTCCAAAGGTCTTATTCTCCTTGCACCCTGAGTAGCTGCTACCTCTCGCAGTGATGCTGCTGAGGCTGTCCGTTTATTGGCCCTCTAAATTGGCCAGTAGTGGGAAGAGCCAACTCATTGCCTTAACTGGACAGCAGGCCCGCTGCATTTTCAGTCCCATTAGCCGTGTGGGCTTGGGACCCCCATGTAGTCCCTAAGGCAAGACTGCCAAGTGCTGATACAGGTGCAGTGTATACACCTTCTCATGAAAGGTCCTCAATTTCATGCGTTAATGGGGTCTCTCTTCAGTGCTGCCTAACTTGCTGAGTATTTCCAGCATTTTCGTTTTTTATTTCAGATTATCAGCATCTGCAGCACTTTGCTTATGTACAAATGATTGGTATTCCTGATGTTAAACCTGATCTTGGCATCTTACCTCGATTTGTACAGAGGTAACGACAGCTGTGGCAATTTAGAATGCCTCCTGAATCTTCTGGCTTGTAGTAATACAGCTCCGGACTTCTATCTTCGGTTATTACATATTCTGGAGGTGGAGTTTCAGCATAACTATTAAAAAAGTAGAATAACATTTTTGCTACATGTAACCCAAGAATTTCTTTCTCAGTCAGTAAATGAAATACTGTTGTATAAATTATGGTTGTAATGTCTAACAATATTTACATTTTAATGTGGATTGGTTTAAGACTTCTAAAATTTTGTTCATCTTTGAAATTAAAAAACTTTCCGCTTAATTAAATACAATACAATCCCTTTAAAAAAAGCATACTTTACACTTCACTTTTATAACAGGGTCTGTCACTCAGCTTCAACAATCTAACAACCTCAGAACAATTTCTTCCCAGAATGACATTATTGTTTCCCAACCACACCATTTGCAAGAAAAAAAATTAAGCTGACTCTAAAATGGATTTGTGCTGATTTAAGTTAGCTTCTGACTAATCCAATTTAGTGGATTTTAGCCAGCTTAATACCATTCCCCCTTTATCAATCGAGAGGTATTTTAACCTCAAGTTTCATTTGCATGTTTATGCTCATATTTAAGAAACACAAAGTTGAACCCAGCAGAGACAAGATCATTTTTCTGAGCCACGTAGATCAGAAAGATCTAAACATCTTGGATTGTATTGTCTGAGAGGCAGTGGAAGAAAAGCCACATTTGACCATGACGAGGAGGTGCCAGTGTTGGACCGGGGTGGACAAAGTTAAAAATCACCACACCAGGTTATAGTCCAACAGGTTTATTAGGAAGCTAGCTACCTGACGAAGGAGCAGCGCCCCAAAAGCTAGTACCTCCAAATAAATCTGTTGGACTATAAACTGGTGTTGTTCAATGATTTTTTTTACATTTGACCACAGCATCCTGAACTCTGTGTGGCTACTCATACAAGGAGCTGAAAATGTGTTGCTGGAAAAGCGCAGCCCTTGCTCATGCCTGAAACGTCGATTCTCCTGCTACTTGGATGCTACCTGACCTGCTACACTTTTCCAGCAACACATTTTCAGCTCTGATCTCCAGCATCTGCAGTCCTCACTTTCTCCTACTCATACAGGGACCCTGTGTCTTGCATACCAAGCCAAAACAGAATCAACTCCATTTGAGAGTTCTACATTATGAAACACAAACTTTCCTGAATGCATATAGATAAATTCTTTTCATTATCGGTTATTTTTTCCCAAATTTACATTCCATCTTACTTGTTAGGTCTGTAGGGAATTTTTTCATCAGATGGCAAAGAAACCTCTTTTTCATTTCTGTAACGTTGTTGATTGCTGTGTTTTTCATAATTTTCAAGCTCATGAAAATTACGTTGTTTTCTTTCTTGGTTGTGATGATGGTCTCGATTCTCCCTTTTGTAGTGTTCCCTCTCTTTCCTGTCTCGGTTCTCTCTTGTATGATGCTCACGACCATAGCCGCCTCTAGCATGAGAACTTTTCTCTTCTGATCGTTCCTTCCTTCTATCTCTGTCCCGATCCCTGTTTTGTTTAGAGTAGTCCCTTCCTTGGTGATGTCTGTTGTCACCATCCTGATCCCTGCGAGGATAGGAACGCTCATTGTGGTGACGTCGGTCACGGTGGCCCTCCTGGTTGGGATGATCTCTCTCACCTCTTGTTAAATTTTTCTCAGCCCTATTTTCCAAGGAGCTCGTTAGTGGTTGGGCCATCTTTTTTCAGCAATATCAAATATTCCGTGATTTGTTTCAAAAAGATTATGTCACAAGCATATGTTTTCCAGCATTGACCAGGTCAATATTGAGGGAATTGTAACCAGGCAGAAAATTGATGATTCTTGAATATTTGTACAGTCACAGAAATTAAAATAATGGCAATGAAAATCACACAGGTCAGGTTGATGCAAAATACCTGAAAATATATTAAAAAAAGAAAATAAAACTTAAAAATCTGGTTAAGTCCTTAAAGCTAGTTGCTAATTATGTTAAGAGGTTTTAGGCTGTGAAATATTTTAATTAACTTATTCCCATCTGTACTATTTACATGGTTGCCCAAGAATATCCTTAATTGCGTCACTTTGAACAGTTAACCCAACACTATAGACGAAAGATTTATCTGAACTTTAAGTGGAGTGGGATAGAAAACAATGACATTAGGATCTTTTGGCAACTCTCAATGATTTCTATCAATAGCTGATCATTCACTCAGCCTGACCAAATATTTCAATTGAAATGTTCTTGCCAATTTAAAAATTATAAACATACAGCCCTATGAAAGTGTTGCCTGGAGACTGCACTACCATAGAAATGCACAAAAACTCCTCCACCTACTTATCAGGTGGATACAAAGGAAGAGAAACTGCATTGGTTGTGTGGAGATCCATTTCACATATACTGGCTCAAAACTTATATTGCACTGTACCAGTTTAACATGTGTAAAATGGACACTTAAAAGTTTTATTATGGTGAGCAATGTGTACACTATTCATCATTGGAAATGTGCCCCTGTGGTGTAAAATTATGTCCCAATACATGTGTGAATCATAATGTAACACATGTATTGGGCCAAGCAGTGGAATGTGGTGAAACGGTTAAAAATTATGTCCCAATACATGTGTGAATCTAACCGGAATGGAGGTGTTGCTTAGTCCCGTGTGAATCTTATTACACACCTCCCCGTGTGAATCTTCTTATCTGTATGTAACCAGAATGGAATGTGTTTTTTAGCCTTGCTCTGCTGTTCACATGAATGTTTATATCTGGAAAAGAGTATATCAGCTGGAAAAGTCTCCAGTTCGGTGAGTCTGCTCCGGGGTTACGTTTAACCGCCGAGCGTGGGTTGTTGGCAACCGCTCTACGAGAACTGACGGCTCCCAGTTCCGGTAACATGTAGAGTGAGTATAAGCCAGACCCGTTGTAAGTATGAGACCTGGTTGTGGCGACGCTGCGGGGAATAAAATGCTCATATTCTAGCAGACTCGCCTCTTGGTCCTTTGTTCTGTGTCAGACTACTCTCCTACGAACCTGACCTTGAGAATTTTTTAAAACAGCCCCTCATCATATTGTTAAATCCAACTGCTTAGGGAGCTAGGCAAAAAGGGAGCTCAATGCTCATTTGTGCTCCCTTGGAAATTTGTTTATTACTGTGAGCAGAATGTCCTTTGAACAAACTGAAAACAGTAGCCTTTAAAAGATACCACTGGAGGCTGCCAGCAGAAAGGCAGATTTAGTAAAATTGCTAAGCCCCCTGACTGCTCACTGTTATTACCATCTCTAGTTGAACAGATTTCATTACATTACCCCTGGCCGCCTACAACTTCATCCAGGAAAAGCTTTTTCCCAAATGTAATATTTTAATAACTACAAATGTTCAAAGAAACTTAAATACTTATCTCTAACGTCCATGTGACTTTTCTCCTGCATTGTTCACAACAGCGCACAGGAGATTAAACAAATCCTGGAGATTCCAGGGCAGTCCTGGTGGGTTATCAACTCTATTGCTCCTCCATGACTGTCACCCCTATTTTGTCAGTAATAAACAGATGAATTCAATGGATCAATTTACCATGGTCCTCCTTTCTATTGTCTCCCAAATTGAGTATGATTGATTACTAGACCGCTAAAAAAAGGCTTTCATTAAAATAACATCTTTCATGATGAAAGGTCAATTAAAACACTATTAGGGTAATGAAGTACTTTGGAAATATCATTTCATCACTACTGTAATGAGGGAAGCAATGGCAATCAGTTTCATACAGCAAGATCCAACATCAAAATGATGATGATGAGCATCTTTCTTGAGATATTGACCAAGGTGTAAATATTGGCCAGGGATAACTTTTCTGTTCTTTGAAATTGAGACTAGGGTGTTTTCGTATCATTGATTAGTAGGTTAACTGAAAGGTGGCCCCTCCAATAATGAAGGACCCCATCAGCCTCACTTGTACAGAGGTAATAATTGCTTAGATTTTTGTGCTCATGTCTCTAGGTTGGGACTTCAACAAACAACCTTCTGTCTCAGAGGTGAGAAAATGCTACCAACTGAGCCACAGGTGATGCTCTTGTACAGTCTGCAATATTATTTAATAAGCACATAAGAGAAAACATAATGAAAGCATTAAAGGCTGCTCAGAGTACATTCAATTGTTACATAAGAAACAGGAGCTGAAGTACACCAAACAACCCCTCAAACCTCCCCAGTCATTCAATATGATTACAGTGATTCTTAGCCTCTACTCCAGTTTTCTGTAGCTCCCCATATCCCTGGATTCCCTGAGACCCCAAAGATCTGTTGCTTAGCTTTAAATGTTGGAACATCTATAACCTGCTGGGATTCATACAGTCTATTTCATATAGTTTCCTGGAACAATATGTTGTAGATGCAAACAGTGATCAAGCCATTTTAGATTATTAATGTGTAAAGAGACATGATCTCGGAGTACATGATGCCCTAGAAAACAATGACCGTGTAGAATGTTTTGGTTTGAGATGGAGAAACCTGGATCGGAAGAAACTATACTAAACCTAGATAAAAAGGGCATTTCCAAAGGGGCAGAGTTAGCTGAAGTAGTCGAGATAAATAGCAAAACAAATGCTTGAGGTACAATGGCGGACATTTAAGTAAACAGTTCATGACTCACAGCAAAAATATACCATGAGGAAAAGGGATAAACAGACCATGGTCAACCAAATAAGTTAAAGATAGCATCAAATTGAAAGAAAAAGCATGCCATGTGGCAGAGATTCATAGTAAGTCAGAGGTTTTGAAATGTTTTAAAAGCCAATAAAAGTAAGTGTGAGAAGATAAACAACGTGGGTAAACTAGAAAGTAATATCAAGACAACCAGTTGATCTTTTTTAAATACATGAAGAGGAAGAGAAAGGCCAGAGTGAACATAAGGCTGCCTGGAAAACAAGGCTAAGAAATAATTGTAAGGAATCAGGAAATGGCAGAGGAATCAAGAAAATATTTTGCCTCTGTCTTTACAGTAGAAATTGTGACACTGGATCTCCTCCCATATCATTGATTAGTAGCTCATCTGAAAGGTGGCCCCTCCAATAATGAAGTACCCCATCAGCCTATCAGGTAATGATAGCTTAGATTTTTGTGCTCATGTCTCTAGGTTGGGACTTCAACAAACAACCTTCTGTCTCAGAGGTGAGAAAATGCTACCAACTGAGCCACAGGTGATGCTCTCGTACAGTCTGCAATATTATTTAATAAGCACATAAGAGAAAACATTCACAAATAACATTCGAACAATGCTAAATAACCAAAGGAAGAGAAGAAATCAATACAATACTTATCACTAGGAAAAAGTGCACCAAGGAAACTAAGAAGCTAAAAACCGATGTACTCCTGGATCTGATGAGTTGTATCCTAGCATTTTAAAGGAAATACTTGCAGAAGTAGTGGTCGCACTGATTGTAATCTTCCAATAATCCTTAGATTCTGGAAAAGCTTCAGAGGATTAGAAGGCTGCCAATGTAACACCATTATTCAAAAAAAAAAGGGAAGGAAACTCAAAAGAATAGGTAATTAAAGGCCAGTTAGCATAACATCTGTCATTGGGGAAATTGATAGAGTATTATAAGGGATGTAATAGCAGTGCATTTCAATTTACATAATATAATCAAGCTGAGTCAATGTGGCTTCATGAAGGGGAAATCATGACTGACAAATTTATTACAGTTCTGTGGGAAGGAAACAAGCAGGATAGATAAAGTAGATTTAATATATTTGGATTTACAAATGGTGTGCGCGAAGGCACCAGTTGCAAAGCATATTTAATAAGGAAAGAGCCCATGGTGTCGAGGATTGGATAGCAGCATGGAGAGAAGATTGGCTAACAAGCAGAAAGCAAAGTTGGAATAACGGGAGTGCCACAGGGATAAATGCTGGGGCCACAACTCTTTAGATTAGATTAGATTCCCTATAGTGTGCAAACAGGCCTTTTGGCTCAACCAGTCCACACCGACTCTCCGAAGAGTAACCCACCCAGACCCATTTCCCTCTGACTAATGCACCTAATACTATGGGCAATTTAGCATGGCCAATTCACCTGACCTGCACTGTGGGAGGAAACCCATGCAGACACGGGGAGAATGTGCAAACACCACACAGACAATCACCCCAGGTTGGAATTGAACCTGGGACCCTGATGCTGTGAGGTAGCAGTGCTAACCACTAAGCCATCGTGCCGACCTTTAAAATTTACAATACGTATTGATGACCTAGATGATGGAAGTGAATGTACTAATGCCAAGTTTGCAGATGACAAAAATAGAAGAGAAAGAAAGAAGTGAAGATGGCACAAAGATTCTATGGAGCAATATAGATAGGTTAAGTGAACAGACAAAAGCTTGGCAGATGGAATATAATTTGGGAAAATGCGAGTTTATGCACTTTGGAAGGAAGAAGAGATGTGCTCACTATGATTTAAATGGAGAGACTACAGAAAGCTACAACATAGAAGGAATTCAGGGGTTCTCATGCACAAATCACAAACTGCTAGCAAACAAGTTCAGCAGGTATTGGGGAATGCAAATGGATTGTTGACGTTTATTTCAAAAATAATTCAGTATGATAGGTCAGTCTTGCTCAAAATATGCAATGCACTACAATAGGAACATTGTGAACAATTTTGGTCCCCTTATCTGACGAAAAGTATGGAGGCAGTCCACAAAAGGTTCACTAGGTTGCTCCTGGGATCTTCTTATGTATTTTTTAACAATGAGTGGATGAATAGTTTGAGCTTGTACTCACGAGTTTAGAATAAAAGGTGACCTTTTGAAACATACAAGACTCCTAGAAGAGTTGAAAGGATGGAAGCTGCAAGATTGTTTCCCCTTGTAGAAGAGTCTAGGATCAGAAAACATATTCTAAGAGTGAGGGGTCACCCAGTTTGGGCAGATATGGGGAATTTCTTCCCTCAGAGGAATTCCTTACTTCATAGAACCGTGGAGGCTGGGATAGACAGTTTCTTAAACCAGCAAGGGAATCAAGGGTATGGGGAAAAGGCAAAACAAAAAGTTGAGGTTTCTCAATGGTGGGAAAGATTCGATGGACTGAACAATCCACACTGCTTCTACTTCTTCTAGATGGAGAATTGCAATGTTTTACAACCTTTGATTATTTCTCATATGTTTTACAGATTGAAGGTTTGCGTTAGCAGGTTTTCTTCCTTCGGTTTAAAGTGTTGGAAACTAGTGCGTTTCCAATATTAAAATGAAGTTTAATTATAGACATTACTGTTTAAGGTGACGAGATCGCTCAATGGGGTTCTTATTTTAGTTATATCAAATCAATTGTTACGTTAACGACTCTTCCCCGTTACTTGTTATGATTCTTATAACTATCAACAAGCAGGAAGTACTGAATTTCTATCTATATTTTGAAGAAAATAATCAAAACAAGTTATTGCTATCCTTTGCTTACATCTGCTGTATCGGATTCAAACTCCTGTTCAAGTAGAAAGTTCTTTTTTTCCGGAGAGGGGAGACGAACTTCGGGGAACCTTCTCCAGGGAACTCTGGTGCTTTTCAGCCGAATGGTGACTGCATCAAATAGTTGGAAATATGATACCTCAACACCTGACCGAAACTCACTTTGGAGAAGCTCAATGCTGAGAAGAACACTTGCCCCAGACGTCAGCAAACAGAGGCCCCAGCAGGAAATGAGTGTGATTCCTGGGTAGGGAGAAAACAACTTACTTCGTCCAGCTAACGAGCTACAAAGACTGAAATCTCACAGAGTTCCCTACTGAACATAGCCTAGTTACCAAAGATTCCGATGTAGTCCGTACTTCATAAATAAGCCATGCGTTGAACGAAAGCTGTATCTGCACTGCAAATACCACTCAGGTGGTTGCTCTAACCTTCCTACGTTTCTGCTGTCATAGCGCCTGCTCATCCCCAGGATTCCTGCCGCCGAACCTGTTGGCTTGACCTCGCCCAACCGGGGCTTTACAAATTGTGGAACCAATAGTTTTTTTTTGTGTAGCGTTTACATTTTCATCTAATTTGGAGATGCCGGTGTTGGACTGGGGTGTCACCTGATGAAGGAGCGTCGCTCCGAAAGTTAGTGTGCTTCCAATTAAACCTGTTGGACTATAACCTGGTGTTGTGTGATTTTTAACCATTTTCATCTTGTTTGCTATGGCCGCAGGCGATTCACTCAACTGGTAAAGACATTTCGTTTTGCACTAATCGAAATTAACAGCTTTCAGGTAATGAAGAACCAAAACTGTAGAATATATGTCAGGAACGAACAGTCTGTAAAATGCTTCAGTTAGTGCATTTCTTAGACACTAGTTCCAAGTCGACAAAACACAAATCAGAAAGTCTTCTTCTCGAGACGCTGTAGAAAAAGGTTACCACATTGCCCCCAACCTCTGTCCTGGGCTTTTATAGCTTGGAAAGGAGCATCCCATTGATGCTCTTATAGAGAATTCTTTTTATTTGTTTATGAGACATATAGCTTTGCTAAATTGCAACAGAAAAGGTAATGATGAGCTACCTTTTAGAATTTGCAGGTAAGGAGGGAATTCTAGCATTTGTGATTCATGGACAACAATGGAATGGTTACTTTGAAAGGATTCTTGGGAAGTTGTAATGATACTTCCTTCAGATACATGCTACATGTTGTTGCCATTGGGTGCCAGTGGCAGACAGGAGCCTGATCAAGGAAGCTAATTTGTTCTGGGTGATGCAGAGTTTCTTGGGTATTGTGGAGCTGCACTCATTCAGCAAATGAAGACTTTTTAATCATATCCCTAATTTGAATCTTGTAATCCCTAATTTGAATCATGGTGCATGTTTCTTTGACTTGGTTCTCTCACCATGCACCACAGGCTCTGTCTGGCAGCTTGCCTGTATTATCTGTGTACATTTGCTGCCTTCAATGCTTCTTCCAAGTGGTGTGCTTGACCAGTTGAGGGAAAGTGGTAATCAGCAAAAATGTTTTCTTGCCCATGTTTGACCTGATGCCTTGAGACTTATTGGGGTCTAGAGTCAATGCTGAGGATATTGTGACTATATTCCACTGTACTACCATCTCTGGCTAGTGGAAGAATATTCCCAGGGATGAAAATTGAGAAATCTGAGATTAAGGTATGATTCTGCAAAAATGGTTCAGTTGGGCTGTTGCTTAACTCATCATTGGATCAGTTGTTTTCTGGCAATTCACTGCTTACTGTTACTTTGAGTTTATGACAATCCTACTAATTTTCAGATTCAATCATGTGGCCAGAGATTTACCCTACTGGGTTGCAACTAATTTCTCTGCCATCCCTGAATCTTATACTGACCAGTAATTTTGTAATAGCTTTTCTGTCTTGTAATCAATTCTACATGCCTCCTGGTTCTTTCTAATGGAAACACCTCTAGCAATGCATTCTCTACCCTTTAAAACTTTATGGATTCACCAACTATTTTTACTCCTCTCCAAACCTATATATTCTTTCTTTGATGCTGTGAGCAGCCTCCACCTTACCTACATCAACTTTATCCCACAGTAGGATTTCTGGATTTACCTACTCTCTCCTCTCCATTCCCTGTTTAATAGCATGGCATATCCATTGTGTTATACCAACACTTGAGATTCCTTGTTTGCATTTGCATGCATTCTGTGAGCAAGGTTTTCAATGCATTCTCAATATTTGAGAGTTTAAGTCCTAAAGTGGAGGAAAACTTGTCTCTTGGCAATCTGTTCAGGTTTTCTGGTCATCTTACAAGCTAGTTCTCTGTTCCCCAGTCTTCACATGACTAACAACACAACAATCTATCTCCATGAATTTCTCAGTTTGAAGTTTAAAGAGAGTTTAAGGGTTACTGCCATAAATGCTGTTGGATGCGAATCTTATCAGATCGAGTGGATTGGTTGGAGAGATAGATAGAAGCGATGAGGAATTTTCAACAGCAACAGTATGTGATGGATGGCAGTTATAGGAAGGGGGGAAAGTCTCAGATACGGTCACATAGATGGGTTAACTCCAGGAAGGGTAAAAGAGGTAAGCACCTAGGGCAGGAGTCTTTTGTGGATATACCCATTTCAAACAGGTATGCTGTTTTGGAAAATGTAGGGGGTGATGGATTCTCAGGGGAACGTAGCATTAACAGCTAAGTTTCTGGTATTGAGACTAGCTCTAATGCAACGAGGGGTATGTTGGTTTCCAAGAGATCAATTGTGTTAGGAGATTTTGTAGTCCGAGGTACAGACAGACGTTCTGTGGGGCCAGCAGAGAAAAAGCAGAATGGTGTGTTGTTTCCCTGGT
>NC_057726.1:33791700-33792939 GCF_004010195.1 Chiloscyllium plagiosum
TCATAGCAGTTACAGAAACATGGCTCAGGGATGGGCAGGACTGACAGCTTAATGTTCCAGGATACAAATGCTACAGGAAGGATAGAAAGGGAGGCAAGAGAGGAGGGGCAGTGGCATTTTTGATAAGGGATAGCATTACAGCTGTGCTGAGGGAGGATATTCCTGGAAATATATCCTGGGAAGTTATTTGGGTGGAATTGAGAAATAAGAAAGGGATGATCACCTTATTGGGATTGTATTATAGACCCTCTAATAGTCAGAGGGAAATTGAGAAACAAACTTGTAAGGAGATCTCAACTATCTGTAAGAATAAAATAGGGTAGTTAAGGTAAGGGATTTTAACTTTCCAAACATTGACTGGGACTGCCATAGTGTTAAGGGTTTAGATGGACAGGAATTTCTTAAGTGCATACAAGACAATTTTCTGATTCAGTATGTGCAAAACTTGACCTACTCTTGGGAAATAAGGCAGGGCAGGTGACTGAGGTATCAGTGGGGGAGCACTTTGGGGCCAGCGGCCATAATTCTATTTGTTTTAAAATAATGATGGAAAAGGATAGACCAGATCTAAAAGTTGTAGTTCTAAATTGGAGAAAGGCCAATTTTGACGGTATTAGGCAAGAACTTTTGAAAGCTGATTGGAGGCAGATGTTCACAGGTAAAGGGACAGCTGGAAAATGGGAAGCCTTCAGAAACGAGTTAACAAGAATCCAGAGAAAGTATATTCCTGTCAGGGTGAAAGGGAAGACTGGTAGGTCTAGGGAATGCTGGATGACTAAAGACATTGAGGGTTTGATTAAGAAAAAGAAGGAAGCATATGTCAGGTATAGACAGGATAGATCGAGTGAATCCTGAGAAGAGTATAAAGGAAGTAGGAGTATACTTAAGAGGTAAATCAGGAGGGCCAAAAGGGACATGAGATAGCTTTGGCAAATAGAGTTAAGGAGAATCCAAAGGGTTTTTACAAATATATTAAGGACAAAAGGGTAACTAGGGAGAGAATAGGGCCCCTCAAAGATCAGCAAGGTGGCCTTTGTGTGGAGCCACAGAAAATGGGGGAGATACTAAATGAATATTTTGCATCAGTATTTACTGTGGAAAAGGATATGGAAGATATAGACTGTAGGGAAATAGATGGTGACAGATGGTGATAAATCCCCAGGACCTGATCAGGCGTATCCGAGAACTCTGTGGGAAGCTAGAGAAGTGACTGCTGGGCCTCTTGCTGAGATATTTATA
>NC_057726.1:33793239-33806723 GCF_004010195.1 Chiloscyllium plagiosum
ATAGGATAGTGAAGAAGGCGTTTGGTATGCTTTCCTTTATTGGTCAGAATATTGAGTACAGGAGACGGGAGGTCATGCTGCGGCTGTACAGGACCATTGACTTTGGTTGGGCCACTTTTGGAATATTGCTTGCAATTCTGGTCTCCTTCCTATCGGAAAGATGTTGTGAAACTTGAAAGGGTTCAGAAAAGATTTACAAGGATGTTGCCAGGGTTGGAGGATTTGAGCTATAGGGAGAGGCTGAACAGGCCAGGGCTGTTTTCCCTGCAGCGTCACAGGCTGAGGGGTGACCTTATAGAGGTTTACAAAATTATGAGGGGCATGGATAGGATAAATAGACAAAGTCTTTTCTCTGGGGTCAGGGAGTCCAGAACTAGAGGGCATAGATTTAGGGTGAGAGGGGAAAGATATGGAAGAGACCTAAGGGGCAACTTTTTCATGCAGAGGGTGGTTCATGTATGGAATGAGCAGCCAGAGGATGTGGTGGAGGCTGGTACAATTGCAACATTTAAGAGGCATTTGGATGAGTATATGAATAGGAAGGGTTTGGAGGGATATGGGCTGGGTGCTGGCAGGTGGGTCTAGATTGGGTTGGGATATCTGGTCGGCGTGGACAGGTTGGACCGAAGGGTCTGTTTCATGCTGTACATTTCTATGATTCTATAACCAGGCAATTGGTGTGTTCATTACAAATTTAACAATAACTTTAACTATACCAACTTAATACTTAGTCTTTTTGAGAGCACCATTTATAAAGAGAAAAACAGAGCTAACCCTTCATTAGGACCAGACCTGCTGAGTTTGTTCAGCACTTTGTTTTTGTTTCATATTGCTAGGATCCGCAATTCTTTGGTTTATATCAGCACTTGCTTTGATTTTTGCTTTCGGCATCTGATCTACTCACTACTCCCTGTCTCTTTTAACAGGATAAAAACGAACAATTTCCAAACCCTTGCAGTCAATTCTGAAGAGGTCATATCAAACTCAAAATGTGAACTTTGTTTCTGTGGGCGGCACGGTGGCACAGCAGTTAGCACTGCTGCCTCACAGCGCCTGAGACCCGGGTTCAATTCCCGCCTCAGGCGACTGACTGTGTGGAGTTTGCAGGTTCTCCCTGTGTATGTGTGGGTTTCCTCCGGGTGCTCCGGTTTCCTCCCACAGTCCAAAGATGTGCAGGTCAGGTGAATTGGCCATGCAAAATTGCCCGTGGTGTTAGGTAAGGGGTAAATGTAGGGGTATGGGTGGGTTGCGCTTCGGCGGGTCGGTGTGGACTTGTTGGGCCGAAGGGCCTGTTTCAACACTGTAATGTAATCTAATCTAGACGCTGTCAGACTTCCTGTGTTTCTCCAGCATTTTCTCTTTTTTTATTTAAGATTCTTAGGGGGCTGTATAGGATAGATGTGAGAGGTTGTTTCCCATTGTGTGAGATTCTAGGACCAGAGGACATAGTCTCAAAGTTAGAGTTTGACCATTTAAAACTGAGATGAGGAGGAATTTCTCCTTATGGAATTCTATACCACTGATGTCGAGGCTGGGCAATTCAAAACTGAGATAGACAGATTTTTAATAAGTAATGGAACCAGGGGTAATGGGGAAAAGGCAGAAAAATGTGTTAAGGATTATCAGATCAGATGTGATATAATTGAATGGCAGAGCAGACTCAATAGGCTGAATGATCTACATCTACTCCCATATTTTATGATTTTAGTAAAATAATCATCCAATACATTCTTGACTGTCTCAATGGAACCTGCCTACTCCACACTTTTAAAGACTATTCCAGGTGTGAACCACACATTTTGTAAAGAATTTTTTCTTACAAAAATTTGTTATTTTTACAAATCATTTCAAATCTGTGCTCTCTTCTTATTGATCCTTTCACAAGCAGGAGGTGTTTCCCCCTCCCTAAGCAATGTAGATGCTTATGATTTTGAAAACTTCTAAGATTTTCTCTTATCCTTTTCTCAAAGAAAAACTGTCCCAAACTCTCCAATATATCCTTATAACTGACATTTGATATCCCAAACCCATGCTTGTAAATCTTTCTCCAATGCATTTACATCCTTCTATTATGCCATGCACAAAATTGCATACAAGACTACAGCTGAGGTCTAACAAATATCGCATTAAAAGTTCAGCATAACTTCCTGTTCTCATACTCTATGCATTTAGTAAAATCCATGATAACATTTGTTTCATTAACTGTTGTTCTCACTTGTCCTGCCAACTTCAATGATCTGTGCACATGTAATATTCAGGTCTCTCTGTTTTTATACCTTTTAGGTATTGTACCCCTTATTTTGTATTGTCGGTCTTTGTTCTTTCTACTAAAATATGCCATTGTCACGCTTATAAGCAGCAAATGTCATCTGCCACCCATTCACCAACTTCTATTTATCCATTAGGAGTTCTACAGTGTCCTCCACAGTTTACAATGCTTTCAAATTTTGTATTGTCTGTATAGTTTGAAATTGTCCCCTGTACACCAAGATTATTATACATCAGGAAAAGCATGACCCCAATATTAAACTCTACTACAAATGTTCCACCAGCTCAAAGTTGTTCGTTTGTTTCCTTTGGTAAGTTGAACTGTTGCCCTTTCAATGTATAAATTGGTTCTATATTGAATTATTTTTGAACACTTCCCACTAATCTATCCGTTCACAGGTTTGCCCACTTTCTTATACTGGAGAGTCTGTGTTCTGTCCCCTACATCTAGAATCGTACTATCTTTTTTATCCTTCCCTCTCACCATCTTCCAAAGGGGCATTGTTTCCTTGTTGTCAGGAGTAACCCCAGCTGCCTGTTCTGAGGAAAGATTAACTCTAATTTCTCTCCACAGATGTTACCAGACCTGCTGAGCTTTTGTACCAATTTACATTGTTGCCCTATCTACAACCTTCCCATCCAGCATATCTGATGGAGGCTTAATTTTGTCTGTCTGCTTCCTAGCCCCTCCTCTGTTCACCTTCCTTCAGGGTTTTTATTCTTCTTCCTTTTTGAGAGTTGTTGGTGACAGCCTAATCGAGTCGTTATATAATCAACCCTAGGACTGGGTCCTTGAAAACAGCGGCATTGGTTGTTTTCAGTACAGATTTCAGCATCTGCAGTAATTTGATCCAGCACACCAAGAGTCGCCCGCCTATGGAGGCGGGTGACAGCTGTTTTAGCCAATTAAATCTCTGGGCCGTGTCCAAGCACCAGCCAATCACGAGTGTTGAGTGTCTTTTCTTCCAATCAGAGCGGTCTCTGACGCGCCCGGTTGCTAAGGTAAGCAACACGAACTGCGATTGGATGAGTTGTCGTTCTTGAGCCAATAGAGTGAGGGTTTATTTCAGGGTCGGCAGTCGCTGGAAGGAGTTCTCTTGGCGACTCTATCTCACGTTGATGTAGATTAAAACGGCCAGCGGCGTTTACAACTGCAAATCAAAATGCCGTTCGGGTGGAGAAGAAAGGATCAGATGGCCTTTGTAAGTGGGACCGTGTTTCTCCTCCTCCTCCTCCTCTCCTCAAAATAACGGACACGTCTCATGACGGTGTTGTTGCCATTAGCTGTATCTAAGATAAACACTGGCACTCTGGAAATAAACATAACTGGATGCTGCAGATTTTTGTTCAATTAGCTTAGGACTCTTTATAAAAAAACTAGGAATTTCGAGGCAGCAATTTATATCAATGTGACTTGTAATAAACATATTTCTGTTCGCTATAGGAATTCAGTGGATAGTATGTTTTGCACGATTGAGATTGTTGAACCTTCATTATACTCGAACATAGTGCCATAACAACAAAAATGAGTTGGCGCTGAAGTGGGTCAATGTACGTTTGATGCTACGAATCACTTTTAATCTCCTCTCAAAAAGATGCCCTCTGGGTTTTCAACTATGTTGCGGTCTCCAACTTCTCTTTCCTTTCAAGTTCTTGGACATGTTTTCTCAAGTTTGTGACAATCCTTTCTAGATTTCTATGTTTGAATCCCTCCTAATGTGGTTACCAATCTTGTCATTGTACTGAAAATGCTCTTACCAAATATGATAATTATGTATCAAGTTTTTGTGACAAATATAATTCTCACCCTGTCAGCAGCCTTTGACATAGTTGACCACAGCACCCTCTTCCAGTAAATCTTTACCATCATCCAGTCTTTTATCGAGTCATAGTCATAGAGATGTACAGCACAGAAACAGACCCTTTCATAGAACTCATCCATGTTGACCAGATATCCTAAATTAATCTAGACCCATTTGGCCCATATCCCTCTCAATGCTTCTGATTAATAAACCTATCCATATGCCTTATAAATGCTCTAATTGTACCAGCCTCCACCACTTCCTCTGACAGCTCATTCCATACACCCACCACGCCCGAGTGAAAATGTTGTTCCTTCGGCCCCCTTTAAATTTTTCCCCTCTTGTCGTAAACCTACACCATGTAGTTCTGGACTCCTCCTCTTCCCCCCCCCATCCATGCACTTTGATTTTATAAACCTCTATAAGGTCACCCCTCAGCCTCCGATGCTCCCATGCAAACAACTCCAGCCTATTCAGCCTCTCCCTTTCCACAACATCTGAGTAAATCTTTACTGAACCCAGAAGACAGAGCACAGAAACAAGCCATTCCCTCCAATCAATTCCATGCTGATCTTGCTCCACATGAAGCACCTGTATCCCCTCCCAGTCAGCATCTACCTCTTGTCCCTTTCACCATCATGTTAATCCAGCTTGCCCTTCAATATATTAATGCTTTTGATTTCAAGTTTCATTTATTTGTTGATCATACCAAATTATCCTTGAATTAAGTGGCTTGCTAAACTAGTTAAGAGTTGAACACATTGCTGTGGGTCTAGAGTCACATCTATGCCAGTTAAATACCACTAATTTCCTGCTCTAAAGGTCATCAGTGAACCAGTTGGATTCATGGTCAACATTATTCAGTATAGTGCATAGTCCTGATTTGCCTACTGAATTTAACTTCCACCAGCTCCCTGGTGGGAGTTGAACCCACACCTTCAGAGCATGAGGCTAAACTTCTGCAGTCCTGATCTTGTGACATTACTGCTGTGCCTGTATCTCACCTCAGTCTTCTCGTGATCAGAGAATCACTTGCTGTTATTGTTACCTCTGGTATCATCCAAGCAGCTCATCTGGGTCCCTTTTTATTTCTTATGGATATGCTGCTCCTCAACAACGTCTTTTGGAAAAAGAAATGCAATTTGAGTTTCCATATGTATTCTGATGATCCTAAACTCTACTTCATCACAATACTTTTGATATCTCTCTTGTCTCTACATTGTGAGACTGTTTACCTGATAAGACCATAAGACATAGGAGCAGAAATTAGGCCATTTGGCCCATCCAGTCTGCTCTACCATTCAGGGCTGATAGATTTTTCAACCCCATTTACCTACTTTCTCCCCAGAACTTTGATCCCCTTGGCAATCAATAACATATCTACCTGTTTTAAATATACTGAATAACCTGACCTCCATAGTCTTCCACAGATTCACCACTCTGGCTGAAGTAGTTTCTCCTTATCTCCATTCTAAAACGTTTTCCTTTTACTCTAAGGCTGTGCCCTCAAGTCCTAGTCTCTTCTGCCAATGGAAACATCTTCCCAACATCCATTCTGTCCATTCTGTTCAGTATTCTTAAAGTTTCAGTTAGACCACCCCTCATCCCTCTAAAGTCCATCGAGTATAGTCCCAGAGTCCTCAAACGTACCTCATATGTTAAGCCTTCCGTTCCTAAGATCGATCTCGTGAAACCCCTCTGAACCTGCTCCAGGGCAAGTGCATCTTTCCTGAGGTATGGGGCCCAAAATTGCTCACAATACTCTAAATGTGATCTGACCAGAGCCTTATAAAGCCTCAGAAGTACATCCCTGCTTTTATATTCCGGTCTTCTCGAGATGAATAGCAACATTGTATTTGCCTTCCTAACTACCAACTCAACCTGCAAGTTACCTTAGGAGAAACCTGAATTAGGATTCCAAAGTGCCTTTGCATTTCAGATTTCTGAATATTCTCCCCAGTTAGAAAATAGTCAGTGCCTGTATTCTTCCGAGCAAAATGCATGACCTCACACTTTCCCACATTGTATTCCACTTGCTATTTCTTTGCCCACTCTCCTAACCTGTCTCAATCTTTCTGCAGCCTCTGCACCTCCTCAATACTACCTGCACCTTCACCTATCTTTGTATCATCTGCACACATAGCCAGAATGCTTTCTGTTCCTTCATCCAGATCATTAACATATAAAATGAAAAGTTGTGGCCCTAATACCAACCCTTGTGGAACACCACTAGTTACCGGCTTCCAGCCTGAGAAGGACCCTTTTATCCCCACTCTCTCCTTCTGCCAGACAGTCAATCTTCTATCCATGCTAGTACCTTGCCTCTAACATCATGGGTCCCGATCTTACTCAGCAATCTCCTATGCAGCACCTTATCTAAGATCTTCTGGAAGTCCAGATAGATAACATTCTTCGGCTCTCCTTGGTCTAACCTGCTCGTTACCAGCTCAAATAATTCTAACAGGTTTGTCAGGCATTACCTCCCCCTGATTAAACCATGGTGACTTTACCCTATTTTACCATGTACTTCCAAATATTCAGAAATCTCATCTTTCACGATGCACTTCAGAATCTTACTAACTACTGAGATCAGGCTAATCGGCCTATAATTTCCAATCTTTTGC
Organism: Chiloscyllium plagiosum; assembly: GCF_004010195.1. Classification (NCBI taxonomy): domain Eukaryota; kingdom Metazoa; phylum Chordata; class Chondrichthyes; order Orectolobiformes; family Hemiscylliidae; genus Chiloscyllium; species Chiloscyllium plagiosum. The sequence goes on from NC_057726.1 coordinate 33,799,934, forward strand.
CTTGCTTCCTTCTTAAATGGGGGGCTACATTTAGCGATTTTCCAGTCCTCAGGGACCCTCCCTGACTTTAGTGATACCTGAAAGATCTCTACTAAAGCCTCCTTTATCTCTTCAGCTATCTCCTTCAGGAATCTAGGGTGTAGCTCCAGGTGATTTGTCCCCTTTTAAAACCTTTCAGTTTTTCTAGCACATTCTCCTTAGTGGTTCCCGAGTCTAAAATTTTTGTGATATTACTCGTGTCTTCTGTGAAGACTGATGCAAAGTATGTATGCACTTGCTCAGCCATTTCTTTGTTGCCCATTACTGCTTCTCTAGCATCATTTTCCAATGGCCCAATGTCCACTTTTGCCTCTCTTTTGCCCTTTTATATATCTAAATAAACTCTTGTAATCTTTCCTAATATCACCAGCTAGCTTAGCCTCATACTTAATCTTCTCCCTCCTTATTTCATTCTTCTTGTTCTCCGTTGGCCTTTATAGACTTCTCAATCCTCTGGCCTCCCACTGCCCTTCGCCACATTATATGCTTTTTCGTTTGCTTTTATGCAGTCCCTGACTTCCCTGGTCAGTCATGGTTGCCTCGTCCTCCCTTTTAGTATGCTTTTTCTTCAGTATGAATTTTTGCTGTGTCTCATGAATTACTCCCAGAAACTCCTGCCATTGCTGTTCCGCTGTCTGTCCTGCTAGGCTTCTCTCCCTGTCAATTCTGGTCAGTTCCTCCCTCGTACCTTTGGAGTTGCCTTTATTCAGCTGTTACCATTACATCTGATTCCACCTCTCTCTCAAACTGCAGAGTAAATTCTATCATATTATGGTCACGCCTCCTAAGAGTTCCTTCACCTTAAACTTCCTTATTAAATCTGCCTCATAAGTACCTCCCTGATAAGTACTGGGTAAGCAGAAATGAGATGAACCAGGTCTTTAGTTCCAACATGCCATTTTCTCCCTAGCAGCTGTCTGAGGATGAAATAAGATTTTTGCAACCCTAAGATATTTGACCCCAAGATAAGCTTCTGACTTTCTATCCACACTTTTATTGAGATTGCTTATTTTCATTTGTCACTGCCTGATTCTGCACCTGCCTTATCTCATCTGCTGTTTAAACCCTCATTAGTGACTTTATTATCTCAAAACTTCACAATTCAGTGTATTATTTGCAGCCCTTCCTTGTTCTCCCCTCCAGAAATTTGATATAATCCAAAACCCAATGCCCGAGTTCTACCTTTTCACCAAATACCTTTCACCCATCACTCTCTGCTTGCTGACTCACAATAGCTTCCATTAAAGAACAATACAGCACAGGAACAGACTCTTCAAGCCTGTACCGACATATTTTACCCTTCCATATTAAATTGTCTTCACTTACAGGATCCATATCCTCTATTCCCTTCCTATTTGTGTATTCATCCAGGTGTTTTTTGAATGCTGTTATTCCACCACCACCTTTGGCAACATGTTCTAGGCAGTCGCCACCCTTGGTGTGAAAAACGTGCCTTACATATCTCTTTTAAACCTTGAAATTGTGTCCCCTGGTAATTGATCCCTCCACGCTGGAAAAAGGCTAATACTTTCCACACCATTCACAGTCTTATAAACTTCTATCAGGTTGCCCCTCAACCTCCAGCATTCCAGTGAAAACAAACCCAGTCTGTACAACCTTTCTTCAAAGCTAAAATCCTCCATACCAGGCAACGTCCTGTATCCTCTCCAAAGCACTACATCTTTCCAGTAATGTAGAACCAGAACTGTATGCAATATTCCAGTGTGGCCTATCTAAAGTTTTGTGAAACTGCAGCATAACTTGTCTATCCTTATACTCAATGCCTCCTTCTGCTGAAGGCGAGTATGCCATAGCCCTTTTGTTCTACATTATCTACCTGCGCTGCCACCTTCAGTGATCTGGGGACCTGCACACCCAAATCCCTCTGCATATCAGTACTAAGGGTTCTGCCATTCATTATAATTTCCACCTGTACTTGACCATCCAAAATGCATCACCTCACACTTGACCAGATTAAACTTCATTTTTCTGTCCATGCCTCAAACTGATCCTAATCCTGCTGTATCCTCCTCACTATCTGCAACTCCATCAATCTTTGTATCATCTGCAAACTTATTAATTAGAGTTCATATTTGTAGATCATGATCAGCAGAGGCCCCAGCACTGATACCTTGGATCATCACTAGTCACAACCCTCCATTCTGAAAAGCATCCTTCCACCGCTACCCGTTGCCTCCTGTGACTAAGCCGGTTCTGTATTGATCTTGCCAGCTCAGCCCTGATACCATGTAACTTCACCTTTTGTAGCAGTCTGCCATGAAGCACCCTGTCAAAGGCTTTGCTGAAGTCCATATAGACAATATCTTTTCCCTCATCAGTCACCTTTGTCACCTTCTCAAAAATGTTGATCAAGTTAGTGAGGCATGACCTCCCCTGCATATAACCATACTGTCCATCGCTAATAAGTCCAGTTGCTTCTAAATACATATTCATCTTGTCCCTGAGAATCTTTTTGAAGAATTTTCCTATCACCGATGTGAGGCTCGCAGGCCTGTAATTTCCTGGATTATCCCTGTTCCCTTCTTAAACAATGAGACAACATTGGCTATTCTCCAGTCCTCTGGGACCTCACCTGTGGCCAGAAAGGAAATAAAGATGTCTGTCAATGCTCCAGCAATTTGTTCTGTTGCCTCCCTCAATATTCTGGGATAGATCCAATCAGGACCTGGGAACATATGTACCTCAATACTTTTTAAGATGCACAACGCCATTTTTTTTAATAGCAACTTGGCTTAGAAATTTGACAGTCTCTTCCCTGAGATCATCTCCTGCCAATTCCTTCTCTTTGGTGAATACCAACACAAAGTATTTATTTAGAACCTCACCTACCTCTTCTGGCTCAACACATAGATTCCCTGCTTTGATCTTGAGTGGGCTAACCCTTTCCCTGCCCTATTTTAAAAATATATAGCCTTGGGATTCTCCTTAATCCTGTTTGGTAACGACTTTTCATGATGCTTTGTTTGCCCTTCCAATTCCATGTTTAAGTTCTTTCCTACTTTTCTTATATACTTCAAGGGCTTCATCAATTCCCATCCTCCTAGACCTTACGTTTGCTTCCTTTTTTCTTTTTGACCAAGGTTATAACATTCCCGGCTATCACGTAAGTTGCCATACCTATCCTTCATTCTCGCAGGAACATGCCACTCCTGAACTTTTATTAATTGCTGTCTGAAATACTTCCACATATCCAGTGTGGAATTACCCTCAAACATGCGTCTCCAATCAACATTTTCCAGTTTCTACCTAATATTATTCTAGTTTGCCTCCCCCCACCATTTAACACCTTCACCAGAGGGCTGCTGTTACCCCTATCCATGAGTATTCTAAACACTCAGTGTTATAGTCACTACTCCTGAAATGCTCCCCTACTGAGACTTCACTCATCAGTCCGGGCTCATATTCCAAAACCAGGTCCGGCATAACTCCTTCTCTGGTTGGACCATTTGCATACTGTGTTAAGAAACCCTCCTGAATGGTCCTTAAATTCTGCCCCATCCAAACCCTAGCATGAAATGAATCCCAGTCAATATTGGGGAAGTTAAAATCACCACCAACAACAATCCTGCTGTTTTTATATCATTCCAAAATCTGTCTACATATTCTTTCCTCTATCTGCCGCTACATGTCAGTTTTCAAATTCTCAATTTTCATATCCCTCCATGCTTTGCCCTTCGCTATCTCGGTAATCTTGAATGCATCTGAAGTACCTTGACTCAGAACAATTCTGGGCTGTTTCATTTCCCAAGTGTCTCCACCATCAGTGGTCATGGTGGCTTTCAGCAGCCACGGCCAAAAGCTGAGGTATTTCTGTCCCAATGTCCATATCTGTCCACATTGCTTTTATAACAGGCTCCTCAGAAGTGTTCTCCATTTCCCCTTACGTAACCTTTTGCAAACCACATCAAATTTTGCTTCATAATGCACTGGTGTAGTGTCTTGGAACATTTCATTAATGTTAAGCATGTGTTATGAACATCAGTTGTTTTTGAGTTACATACAGTGCATAGTTGAATTGAGTTGAATTAGCTTTATTGTCACATACTCAAATGAGTACAGTGAAAGGTTTACACTTGCTGCATTACGGCACCCATCTTAGGTACGAATGTACCTAGGTACAGATAGTTAAACAGTTTAAAGTATTATAAGTTACGATGTTTCTAGATTCATGAGCTAATCACCAAGAAGTGCAATGTCATTGTCAATAATCACTCGCTAATGAATGTGATTGTCCACCTAGAAAATTCTATTAGTCGCTGGTCACAAGAACTGTATGATGTCAGTACTAGATCGTTGGGGTTTTAAAAGTTGAATAGTTTTAGGTTTAGAGAGTTAAATTAATCATCGTAACTTGTTGTTATGGACTAGGTGAGACCCCTCAAAACGTTTTTGACCAGGTAGCCCAGACTGTAACTTTCCTATTTGTTTAGATAGGTGTATAGTGGATATTCCTGGTGTAAATTAGCTGGGTCAACTGCCAAGTTTTAAACAAACAAAATTTATTTACAAAATTATGGAATGAAACACAAAGTACAGAAAACAGAATACCAGATAATGTATCCTGTCCAAACCCGACTTAATGATGCTGATCTGAAAATACGTGCAACAGTCCCAATATACACATCCTTTAGCACAAGCAGTAAACAATGGCACAGACAATTTACAGTTCGAAATAATAAGGATAGAAGAATAGAGAGAAGGCTTCCAGTTTCCCCTGTGAATCTTACTCAACTCACTCCCAAACTGAATTGAATTGCATAGCTAGAGAGCTGGCCACACCCCGTTGACTTTACCAGTTTTTCAAAAGACCTTTTAAGCTTTTGGCCTGAAGCACTATCTGTTAGGGTAAACAACAAGGCCCCAAGAAACTATTCAAACTTCAGACACAATGGAGCCTGGTCAGTTACCCTTTCTCTGAAAAGAAACTCAAGGGTAAAGTAACCTTGTACCAAACCAGCATTGTGATACTTATGAATATATGAATGATGAGTTTAGAAAATAAGTAAATAACAGGAACAACACTCATTATGGAGAAAGTGAGGACTGCAGATGCTGGAGATCAGAGCTGAAAATGTGTTGCTGGAAATGCGCAGCAGGTCAGGCAGCATCCAAGAGGCAGGAGAATCGACGTTTTGGGCATGAGTCCTTCTTCAGGAATGAGGAGAGTATGCCAATCAGGCTAAGATAAAAGGTAGGGAGGAGGGACTGGGAGAGGGGCGTTGGAAATGCGATATGTGAAAGGAGGTTAAGGTGAGGGTGATAGGCTGGAGTGGGTGGTGGGGGCGGAGAGGTCAGGAAGAAGATTGCAGGTTAGGAAGGTGGTGCTGAGTTTGAGGGTTGGGACTGAGACAAGGTGGGGGGAGGGGAAATGAGGAAACTGGAGAAATCGGAGTTCATCCCTTGTGGTTGGAGGGTTCCTAGGCGGAAGATGAGGCGCTCTTCCTCCAGCTGTCGTGTTGCTATGGTCTGGTGATGGTGGAGTCCAAGAACCTGCATGTCCTTGGTGGAATGGGTTGGGGGAGTTGAAGTGTTGAAGGGGTGGTTGGGTTGGTTGGTCCGGGTGTCCCAGAGGTGTTCTCTGAAATGTTCCGCAAGTAGGCGGCCTGTCTCCCCAATATAGAGGCGGCCACATCGGGTGCAGCGGATGCAGTAAATGATGTGTGTGGAGGTGCAGATGAATTTGTAGCGGATATGGAAGGATCCCCAACGCCTTATCTTCACCATGGACATCCAGTCCCTGTACACCTCCATCCCCCATCACGAAGGACTCAAAGCCCTCTGCTGCTTCCTTTCCCGCCGTACCAACCAGTACCCTTCCACTGACACCCTCCTTCGACTGACTGAACTGGTCCTCACTCTGAACAACTTCTTTTCAATCCTCCCACTTCCTCCAAACGAAAGGAGTAGCCATGGGCCCCAGCTATGTCTGCCTCTTCGTAGGATATGTGGAACAGTCCATCTTCTGCAGCTACACTGGCACCACCCCTCACCTTTTCCTCCGCTACATCGATGACTGTATCGGCGCTACCTCGTGTTCCCATGAGGAGGTTGAACATTTCATCCGCTTTACTAACACCTTCCACCCCGACCTCAAATTTACCTGGACCGTCTCAGACTCCTCCCTCTCATTCCTAGACCTCTCCATTTCTATCTCGGACAATCGAATCAACACGGACATTTACTATAAACCGACCAACTCCCACAGCTACCTAGGCTATGCCTCCTCCCACCCTACCCCCTGTAAAAACGCCATCCCATATTCCCAATTCCTTCGTTTCCGCCGCATCTGCTCCCAGGAGGACCAGTTCCAATACTGAACAACCCAGATGGTCTCCTTCAAAGACCACAATTTCCCCCCAGACGTGATCGACGAATGCTCTCCACCGCATCTCCTCCACTTCCCGCTCCTCTGCCCTTGAGCCCCGCCCCTCCAATCGCCACCAGGACAGAACCCCACTGGTCCACACCTACCACCCCACCAACCTCCATATACATCATATCATCCGTCGTCATTTCCGCCACCTCCAAATGGACCCCACCACCAGGGCTATCTTTCCCTCCTCTCCCCTATCAGCGTTCCTAAAAGACCACTCTCTCCGTGACTCCCTTGTCCGGTCCACACCCGCCACCAACCCAACCTCCACTCCCGGCACCTTCCCCTGCAACCGCAAGAAATGCAAAACTTGCACCCACACCTCCCCCCTTACTTCCCTCCAAGGCCCCAAGGGAT
>NC_057726.1:33806863-33816501 GCF_004010195.1 Chiloscyllium plagiosum
TCCTCATTTCCCCTCCCCCCACCTTGTCTCAGTCCCAACCCTCGAACTCAGCACCACCTTCCTAACCTGCAATCTTCTTCCTGACCTCCCTGCCCCCACCCTCACTCCAGCCTATCACCCTCATCTTAACCTCCTTCCACCTATCGCATTTCCAACACCCCTCCCCCAAGTCCCTCCTCCCTACCTTTTATCTTAGCCTGCTTGGCACACACTCCTCATTTCTGAAGAAGGGCTCATGCTCAATGTTGATTCTCCTCCTCCTTGGATGCTGCGTGACCAGCAACACATTTTTAGCACAACACTCATTATGTTGGTATTTATGTCTCTGCAATGAAGAAATGCATTATTGTGAAATATCAGACAGTTAAAGGAAGGAAAGATTGTAAACTAGTTGATGATTTTGTTTACGCATCACTGCAGTCATTGGGAATTTGAGGCTCAGGGCAGGTTGGATCCATTGTTGATACTTGTCAATCAATGCCGCTTGTAGGAGAAAGTGAGGACTCCAGATGCGGGAGATCAGAGTTGAGAGTGTGGTGCTGGAAAAGCACAGCAGGTCAGGCAGCATCTGAGGAGTAGGAGAATTGAGGTTTCAGGCAAAAGCCGCAGCATGTAGACTCATTTAGGAGATAAAAGATATAGATAACTTTATGCAATCTGCTTTTTGCTTCTGCTGGATTGGACAGGACAGTTTGTCATTTGGCTTCCATCTTGAAGGCATCCAGTTCTTAAAGCAACACTTCTCTTAATTAATAAAATAGTTGTAAGCTCTCTACAGTAAGAATATTTTCCAACTTTGTTTTCTGTTCATCTGGTCTATTTGCTAGTATAAGACATATCTCATAAAGTGTTGGCTGGAAAAAGCACAGCAGGTCAGGCAGCATGGGAGGATCAAGCGAGTCAACGTTTCGGGCAGGACCCTTTTTCAGGACTGGGGAAGGGGAAGGGGGCTGCGAGATAAATGTGGATGGTGAGGTGAGGGGAAAGGTAGATGGGGTGATGATAGATGGGCGAAGGTAGGTGGTGATGGTGCTAGGTCAGTGGGAAGTGTGGAGTGGATAGGTGGGAAGGAAGATGGGCAAGTAGGTCACGTGAATAGGATAGATCTGAGTCACCAGGGTTGGATCTGAATGGGGTGGGGGGGAAGGGAGATATGGAAACTGATGAATTCAGTGTTCATGCCATGTAGTTGTCGGCTCCCGAGGCAGAAGATTAGGTATTCCTAATATATTAGGTAAAATCATACTCAACAGGAATGGATGAACAAACTCAAGTTTTTATCTTGAAAAAGAAAATGTTGAGGGGTGATTTAAATAGATTTTTAAATTTAGGCATGATTCTGATAGAACGGACACAGGATGTGTTTCCAATTGTAAAGAGTACCAAAACTAGAATGAATGCATATAAAATAATTGCCAAGAAATCGAATGGGGAACTGAGCAGAAATGTCTTTACCCAGAGTGATGACAATATGGAACCACAGGGAGGAGTTGAGGTGAATACATTAATACACATGTATTTAAGGGGAGGCTAGATAATCATATGAGCAAGCAGGGAATAAATGGTTACATTGATAGTTAGAAATGTGAGATGTGACTCAAGTAAAGCATGAATTAGATAGGTTGAATGGCCTCTTTCTATTCTATTTGTTCCAGATAATTACATGAGATTTGATAGATTTTCTAAGCCAGGAAGTTGGTAGAAAGAATAGATAGGGAGAAACTGATTCCATGGGCTGAATTCTCCCAAATAGTGGCCTAATGTCAATTTTGGGACGTTTCATGGAGAGTTTCCCTCCGTCAGCTCTAACAGACTCTCTCTCTCTCTCTCTCTCTCTCTCTCTCTCTCTCTCTCTCTCTCTCTCTCTCTCTCTCAGTTCTCTGTTGCTCATCTCCATTATCTGTGCACCATGCCTCAACGTGCTACTCTTGCTCGCCATTACTGGGCCTTTTGGGTTTGTGTCATCAACAGTATGTTTAAATCCACACTGTGTGCCAATTCAAATCTGTAAACTAGGAATATTCTGGATTAACAAGAGAGCCATAATACCATGAGATACTGTGTGATACTCCTGTTTTCATAATTCAGTGTTGCATTCTGATACATTGATCATTTTGTATTGTGTTGGTACTTAAGGTTTAAGTATTGGATTGACTGTAACAGCAGAAAATCTTAAATAATTAACTTTCATAAATGCTTTAAGATTTTATATTTACATGGCGCCGACATGTTGGGTGAGAATATTGCATAATAGCGTAATTGATGCCAATTTTGCTTGAACTGCCTGGAAAGGAATCTCAGTTTTGTATAGTGGGACGTCATCTGAATTGATTTTTGCAAAGCAGAAATTCATTTGAACCTAATTTTGTGTCAAGAAGGAAACCTGGTAATATTGATCCAGTACTGTAACATTAATTTTGTTTACTTTGCATATTTTCTCCTGTTTTGTTGCCTTGACTAACCACGTTTTCCACCGTTTGTTTAGAAACACATAGCTCAGGGTTTGGTACCTGCAGCCACAATAGCTCCCAGAGCCGCTGTTCCCCGCACCCCTCCGCCACGTAGCCCAGATCCTTCTCCAGAAAGACCAAGGTACACTCTTTTCTCAGTTTTATTTATAGTTTTGCATGCTTATTGTTCTAAAAACATTAATCTAATAGGCTTGGTTTATGCGGACATTCATCCTAAGATTTATGTTCATAATCTGATCACTTTTACAACATTTTTAGCTGTGTTTTGACCATGTCGACTGATATTATTGGCTTGTGTTTGTTACGTCATATTTGATTCAATATCCTAATCAATGTTTATAATTGCTAATTGATCTAAAATGACTATTTGGTTGAAAATGATATGCATTATCTAGATCATATAAAAAGATGTATTGATACTGCTATGTAGCATTTATACATAAAAAAAGTCTTGGTTGTTACCCGGGGTAGCATGTTAGCTCAGTTAGTCAGAAGACTAGCATGTGCTTCATAATAATGTCAGCAGCATAGAGTTTTACTCCAGTTCTGGTTGAGGTAGACTTAAGGCCTGCCTTTTGTCTGTACCTTTGTAAAATCATAGCAGAAGCTGTAATTTAGCAATCCACAAATAATTGAGGATACAATCTGGATCAGAGGAAGTTGTATATTGTGTGACAGCATTGGAAAAAAGATTAATTCCTGGAAATTTTAACTTTGTTTTCTTCTAACAAATGTAAGGATTGGGATTCTGCAAAAGATATTCCAGCCTTGGGTGACCGTGTGGAGTTAGCTCATTCTCCCCGTGTCTGCGTGGGTTTCCTCCAGGTGCTCTGGTTTCCTCCCACAATCCAAAGATGTACAAGTTAGGTGAATTGGCCATGCTAAATTGCCCAGTGTTCAGGGATGTGTAGGTTAGGCGCATTAGTCAGGGGTAAATGTCGAGTAATAGGGTAGGGGAATGGGTTTGGGTGGGATGTTCTTTGGAGGGTCGGTGTGGACTTGTTGGGCTGAAGGGCCTGTTTCCACACTGTAGGGATTCTGTGATTCTATAATGGAATTCAAGTAGAGATAAATAATTGTAAGCTGTATTTTACATTGAAGTCTGAAATTTTAGAATTGAATTTTAGTACTACTTGGGACCTTAGTATGATAAAAAGAGTTTGCAGTAGAGGGTTAGTTTGAAGAAGATGCAGGGGTGTAAGTAAACAGAATTATGATTGTCATTATCATCTTAGAATAATGAAAATCTGAGAATAAAATACATGTGCAAGATTTCAGTTTGCAAAATACATGTTCTTGTATAGCTAAACAATCATTAATTTTTTTTGACTCATTGCTTTATCTACATAGTTCAAAATTATCCTATCTGAAGAATATTGTCCTCTTCATAATGTTTTATTCTGTTGTTAGTTGAACTCATTTACAATTTCAGGTCAGCATTGGCAGCAGTAATTTTGACTTCATGCCTGACTGGTCGTACATTTGCCATTCCTCAACCACATTTGACAGGTCTTCGTCAAAGGTCTTATTCTGAAAGTGATTGTACACGTTCAGAGCAACAAAGCTTTCTTGAACCTTATGCCACTGTGGCTGATCTGGAGTTAAGGTATTGTACAACAAATTGAAGGCATCCTAATTTATTCAGTACAATTGCTACAAATACCTATGTGAACTTTAAGATTATTATGATTGTTGCAGATCTTTAAACAAAAGTGAGAACTCAGCTCTGTTAGATGACTGTCATTAATTAGTAGGTTAAAATCTCCCCAATTCTTTGTCCTCTTTGTCTTTCCAGGTTAAAATTAATCTTCTTTATCAAAGCATTTCCTTTCTTCCATTCTGATGTGTGGAAACACTCAAACCTCAAGCGTTTCCCATTTTATCAATCATTAGTTATTTGGAAGTTCTTTGTTCCGAAATTGTTTAAACCTGATAAAGTCTCAAGATATATATCCTTGACACTGGTTGTTGGCTTTACCAAAGTTTGAGGGTTAGAGGGAAATACTTGTATTTATTGCATTGATAAGCATCCACAATACCTGTCAGAACAGAATACTTTTCTGTCAAGACAGTTAGAAAGTCTGGTTGGAAGAATGATGCAGTGAGCTGAAGCCAAGCTGGATCCCTTCCTGAAATCATCAGATGGCTAATCTCAAAGGCCTCCTTGAGCTAACTGTAAACATTGCTCTGAAGCAGAATTTCAAAGTCTTTTTCACGGTTCCACCCCACGATCCCGATTTGGATTCCAGCTGGTCGAACTAGACATTGATCCTCCTTTTAACTTAGTATGTCAAGGAATATAGGAATTCAGATTGTTAGTGCCCTGATCATGGCCATATTGTTACCATTTCTCATATAAAAGACTTTCTAAAAGAAGCACTGAGCTGTTTTTCTTTAAAGCTGAATTAGAATTGTAGTGTTACTCTTTGAAGTTCACACCTATTGGCTTCCAGTGCCATGTTCTATTTTTATGTAGTTTAGGGTGGAGTTGTTTCTAATGGAATGTTGATGAAAGAATTGCAATGCATTAAAGAAGCGATCAGGGTGTTACTGAGACTGGAAGTTTGAGTTATAAAGAGACCCTAGGGTTTTATTCATAGGAACATAAGAACTCTGAGCAGGAGTAGGCCGTCCGGCCCTTTGAGCCTGCTCCACCATTCAATAAGATCATGGCTGATCTTTTCGGAGACTCAGACCCATTTACCCACGTTCTCACCGTATCCCTTAATCTCTTTAATGTAAACAAAACTACCTTCGCTTTAAAAAGGCTTACTGAAGTAGTGTCAACTACTTTGCTGGGCAAGGATTTCCATAGATTAACAACCCTTTGGGTGAAGAGTTCCTTCTCAATTCAGTCCTAAATCTGGTCCCTAGTTTCATCCACCAGTGGAAACATCCTCTCTACTTCTATTTTATCTATTCCCTTGCTCAAAAGTAAAGAATTCCTTTGAACATTTTGGCCATGACTTTTGCTGCATGATTTGGAGTGTAGAGTCCTGGCCCTGCAACCCTATCCAAGAGAAACTGCTTTGGAGTGTCAGATTTTCAATCCAGTTTGGCAGACTATCCCTGAATAGACCAGACAACATAGGAACAAGAGTGGAGGCAGCCAATTGTAGATGGGGCTGGGAACATGGCCTGCTTTTGTGCATCAGCGTTTTGTGGAAGATTAAACACTTAACAAAATCAATAACAACCCTCACCCACATAGCCCTTCCTTCCCACATGCAAACCTCGAGCCCCATCCTTGCTAACACATGCCATGTAACGTATTGTACCCACCCCAATTCCCCCCCCCCCCCCCCACTGTATTCCTTGTCACCCATGTCCCTGTACTTTAGGCTGCGTTACACGTTATGCCCCTCCCCCCCCATTTATCCATGGTCTTTTATTGTTCCTATGCCACCTTCACATCCATAATGCAACTTGTGCCCTCTAGCTACTACTTTTGCCGTCCCAATGCCAACTCACCTAGTATTCACCAAGGGCAAAGGTCTTCATAGGAACCATGCTGACATTACTTTGTGTCTATTGATGTTGTCATTGTTTAAAACAAAACTCTCTCATTGATTTAAAAAAAATTCAATACACTGAAATTTCTGTAACTAAAATCTTATGAAAATTAACATTTATATTGTAAATTAGCGAGGTTGGAGAACGTTTGTAGCTCAGGTTGAGGTTCTGGATGTAAGTTTGCTCGCTGAGCTGGAAAGTTAATTTTCACATATTTCATCACCATTCTAGATAATACCATGAGTGAGCCTCTGGTGAAGCGCTGGTGTTATGGCCCGCTTTCTATTTATGTTTAGGTTTCCTTGGATTTGATGTCATTTCCAGTAGTGACGTCATTCCCTGTTCTTTTTCTCAGAGGGCGATAGATGGGTTCGGAATCGATGTGTTTGTTGATAGAGTTCTAGTTGGAATGCCATGCTTCTCAGAATTCTTGTGCGTGTCTCTGTTTGGTTTGTCCTAGGATGGATGTGTTGTCCCAGTCAACAGAACATTAGCCACCAGGATACATGAACATCAACTAGCCACAAAAAGACATGACCCATTATCACTACTATCCTTACATACACATGAGGAAGGATACCCCTTTGGCTGGTGTTGAGAGTATGTTGCTGGAAAAGCACAGCAGGTCAGGCAACATCCAAGGAGCAGGAGAATTGACATTTTGGGCCAGAGCCCTTCATCAGGAATGAGGCTGGGAGCCTCTGGGTGCTTACCCTTTTGACTGGGACAACACATCCATCCTAGGACAAGCCATACAGAGATACTCATGAGAATTCCCAGAAGCATGGCATTCCAACCAGAACTCTACCAACAGACACATCAATTTCGATCCCATCTATCACAGCTGAGAAAAAGAACAGGAAATGGCATTGCCACAGGAAATGACATCACGAACCCAAGGAAACCTAAACACGTAAATAGAAAGCAGGCCATAATACCAGTGCTTCACTGGTGGCTTACTGATGATGTTACCAAATGTGGTGATGAAACATTTGAAAACGAACCTTCCAACTCAGTGAGCAAACTTACATCCAGCATTGTAAGTTCTCTGACAAGTCTAATTGATTTATGCACTGTTTAGGCACATGCGTGTCTAAGTTTAATAATTCCAATGGTTGCGGCCAATTATTTCTGCATTGCATATACTTGAAGCTTGGGCAGTCCATAAATTCATCCTGCAAAACCTATAAATGTTGTCTTTGTGGTAGCACTTTGACTTTTGGTGGGTTTTGCCATTTTCTTTCTGTCACAGTTAAAATCTGGGTCTGTATGTGGTATGTTTGAGAAGCTAGTTTGAGGCACTATTTTCTTACTGGTTGAAGTATTTCTGCTGTATCTTTTATTCCAAGTTTTTGAAACTGATTTAAGCTTGTGAATGTTAAACTGTGATTTCAGATTCATACTTTACACGTAATTTTTCATATTAATCTAATAAGAATGTTTTAAATAATTGTGGGAAATCTGCTGGTTTCCATTATTAATTTTTGTTTCTCTTGCAAAGGAATGTATGGCAAAGTACCGTTAGGGGCAGGCCTCAATTACCACTGCCATCTGATTCTGACGAAGAAGATAATGAAGAAGAAGGAGAAGATGATGACCAAGATGTGGAACAGTTGTCAGATAAAGAAAACCAACCTCATTACTATGTTCTCGAAAAGGAGGGTGAAGGACATATTAAAGAGGCAGTTTATGCCATTCCTCTCAAGGCTAACCAGGTGACTGTTTACATTTTACAATGAAGGACTAAAAAAAAGTCATACTAGATTTGAAACATTAACTCTTTCTTTCTCCACAGATGCTACCAAATGTGCTGAATTTATCAGCATTCTCATTGTTTATTTTAGATTTCCAGCAACTGCATTATTTTGTTTTTATTTGTATGCCCAAGTATTAAGTACATAAATCGGCAGAATTTCATTGTAAATTCTGGTGTTGTCTCACCTTCAGTCCAAGTGGGCCAGAATGGTGCTGGAAAAGCACAGCAGTTCAGGCAGCATCCGAGGAGCAGGAAAACCGACGTTTCGGGCAAAAGCCCTTCATCAGGATGCTCCTCGGATGCTGCCTGAACTGCTGTGCTTTTCCAGCACCACTCTAACCCAGAATCTGGTTTCCAGCATCTGCAGTCATTGTTTTTTACCTAGTTTATTCAGTCCAAGTGTAAAGGGGGGCACAGACTTGAGCATTTCTAGTGCGTAGTCTGTACAACTATCCATTACTACTCCTCTGAAACTGATAGTGCACTTTTGCTTGTGCAAAATAATATAGAAATCCAGTGGTTACTGCAGTGATTCCATACTTCTGTAGAGAGTATGTTGTTGAGATGTCCCAAACCGCAATCAATTTGGTCATAGATCTAAAAGTGTAGCCACAGGCCTTTGCCTCAAAATACATGTGGAACATGAAAAATGTGTCAGCGGCTAATTGAAGACCTGATCATAGATGTTTCCCTATGCTCTTATGGGGTCTACTGTTGGATGAACAGAGGGGTTTAAGTTGGCATGGAGAGTATGAGTGGCGATTGGTGGTGAATGGGATCTGAGTTGGCATGGATGGACATGGAGTGTGTCAGCTTTGAAGGGATTTGAGGTATGAGGGCTAGAGGGCTTTATGGTTTTTAGTTGAGCTGGAACCAACTGTCAGCAGGCCATCTTAGGCACAGAAGCGGCCAAGTGTTATTTCTGCATTGTTTCCAATTAGCTCTAGCAACCCACCCCCAACTCCAGAAACGAAACTCTGAACACTCACGAAAACTGCTCTTGTTTGATTTGGGGAATCTAGAATTTTCTCAACACTGAGTACGTGGTTAAGGAGGGGAAATTGTACTATGGCAGAGCCAATTTGATCCAAATGATTTTTTGTAATAATGTTAATTCTATATAATCCTCTATTTAAAGATCCAGCAATATTGTTATCACAGAACCTGAAGCGATTATTTGTTTTCATCGTCATAGTATTTGAACAATTGTTATAAAAGTATAAAAATTGGACACTAATGATAAGGTATTAGAGCTGACCAACAGCGGAAAAGACTGCAGTTAGAATGCAATTCAGAGGATGCCATTGTGACTTTATTTTTTTTTAAATATACTTTATTCATAAATAATTTGATGGTCTGTACAATTGGTCATGCCATACGTATGTAAACATTTACATGCAGAGATCAAAACTTATCATTTTTATACAGGTCTGTGCATTTTTTGATCATATGCCCATATAATTAGCTGAGGCGTCAGCAGAGCCCAAAAGACTGCATGGGCCCCCTGTTCTTCGTTAGGCAGGCAGACTTTACACAGTGGTCTTTCCCCACCGCGCGTTGGCTGCAGCTGCCCCAAGCTTCAGCGCGTCCCTCAACACGTAGTCCTGGACCATGGAATGTGCCAGTCTGCAACACTCAGTCAGGGTCAACTCCTTCAGCTGGAAGATCAGCAGGTTTCGGACCACCCAGAGAGCGTCCTTCACCGAGTTGATGATCCTCCAGGCACAGTTGATGTTCATCTCGGTGTACGTCGTGGGGAACAGACCGTAGAGCACGGAGTCCCGCGTCACGGCGCTGCTTGGGACGAACCTCGACAAACACCACTGCATTCCTCTCCAGACTTCCTCTGCATAGGCACATTCCAGAAGGAGGTGTGTGATAGTCTCGTCCCCCCCGCA
>NC_057726.1:33816736-33822675 GCF_004010195.1 Chiloscyllium plagiosum
GCAGCGGGGCCAGGCCCATCCTTCGCAACACCGGGGACAGGTAGAACCTCAGTACGTAGTGACACTTGGTGTTTGCGTACCGGGGATCCACGCACAGCTTGATGCAGCCACCCACAAAGGTGGCCATCAGGGTGAGGGTGGCATTGGGTGTATTTCTCCCCTGTTGCCCAGATCTTTATACATCAAGACCCTTCGGACCCGGTCCATCTTTGACCTCCATATGAACTGGAAGATGGCCCGGGTGACTGCAGCGGCTCAAGTTCTGGGAATAGGCCAGACCCGTGCCGTGTATAATAGCAATGACAGTGCCTCACACCTGATGACCAGGTTTTTTCCCGCGATGGAAAGCGACCGTAGCTTCCATCTGCCCAGTTTCTGCCAAATACCCAGCACCTTCAGGTGGTCGGTCCTGACGGTGAAGGGGATCGAGGATTGGTCGGCGCAGTTCCCGAAGAGCATGGCCTCGCTCTTGCCTCGGTTTACCTTGGCCAGGAATAGTCACTCCTCTCAGGCTTGCATCCTTCCTGATGGACTCGGCAAATGGCTCTATGCAGCACACAAACAAGGCAGGAGAGAGAGGGCAGCCCTGCCTGACTCCAGATCTGACTGGGAAGCTATCTGATTCCCACCCGTTGATTGAGACAGCACCGACAATGTTGGTGTAGAGCAATCTGATCCAATTGCAGATTCCCTCCCCAAAGCCCATTTTGGAGAGAACATCTCTCATATACCTGTGTGATATCCTGTCAAAGGCTTTCTCCTGGTCCAGGCTGATCACGCAGGTGTCCAACCCTCTGTCCTGCACGTAGGCGATCGTATCCCTGAGGAGTGCGAGACTCTCAGCGATCTTCCTGCCCGGCACAGCACAGGTTTGGTCAGGGTGAATACCCCAGAGCAGACCTGACCCGGTTGGCGATTACCTTTGACAGAATTTTGTAATCCGCATTCAACAGTGAGATTGGTCTCCAATTTTTGAGTTCCTCCCTCTCCCCCTTCCGCTTGTAGACTAGGGTGATGATGCCTTTCCTCATGGATTCACTCATGGTACCTGCCCAAAGCATACTGACATACACCTCCAGCTGGTCCTGGCCAATCAAGTCCCACAGAGCGGAATAGAGCTCGACCGGTAAGCCGTCGCTTCCGGGAGTTTTATTCTTTTCGAAGGACTTGAGGGACTTTATTTAGGACTGGTGTAGTGCTGTGTCACGGGCAGAAACCTACTTGAAGAGATTCAAACAAGGAGTTGTGGCAAGTGTGAACATACATTTGGGATATGGTGAACATATTCAAGGAATTGCTTACAATGTCAATTGTAGAATGCTCACTATACAAACCTCTGAATTTAGTGACTTAATTAAAATAGACTGGTAGTTGAAAGTGCAACTAGTATCTTCTAAATTAATTAAAAATACTGTGCAATCCATTGAGATATAAGGATTATGTATCATGCACTGATTTAACTTGCAGGAAGAATTCTCTCTGCAACCAGTGGGTGGTGCTGTACTCTCATTGTCAATATATTTGCTGTGAAAAGCGAACAAATAATTCGAATGTAGGAAAAGAGACACTTCCTCTGATCTGCCTGTGAACCATGTCACACGACAGATCAATAGTTTTATATAAATGTTGCACACTGTGTTTAAAGCTCAGTTCATGATTTCGGGAATTAATCTAGACTGATGTTCCAATGCTTGGGAAGCACTGCACTATTAGAGGTGTGGTTTATGGATGAATAAAAAGACTAGATAACATTTGAATATAATATCTTTATGATATTAAGATTAATGAAGAGAACTAAAGGAGAATATGAGGAAATAAGCATAGATGTTAAAATGAAAAAGGAAAGCCAAAAGTGTGTGTTAAAAAAATTCAAAGTATTTTTTAAATTTATCATAAGGAGAATTGTTAAAAATAAGTGGATCTCCTAAGAGGTGGACTTTGTAAGGATTTGTGTTGAATGATTTAAAAATGGCAGAGATATTAAATAAACAGGTTACTTTAGGCTTCATGAAAGAGAAAGATATTGGTGAGGAGATGGACCTTAAAGTAATTGAGACTAAGGAGCACAATACTGCGTTGGATGATTGGAAACTTTCATTTGTTAGTTAAGCTTTGGAAAGATGAAGTTCCAGAAATTGTTTATGTATACCCTAGCTTTTAAGTTAAATTCAGTGAGGGCTTTGAAGAGGCCCATGAAATTACCTTTCAGGGCTGTATTGAATTTGTATGAGTGCCTGATGTCTAGAGAGTCACCCATTGTAGTACATATTTTTAAAAAGGGAGATAAAGTAATTTGGGTCATTATAGGTCAAATAACAGCATTGGTGATAGAGAAAATTTTAATTCCTTTAGTAAAGGATGAATTTACTATCTATCTAGATATAATGGAAATGGTTAGCCACACCCATCATAGGTTCCAAAAGGGGTGCTGGGACTTGGAATACATCAGAGTTCTTCAGTTAACTAGCAGACATAATAGATAATGAAAATGTTGCATATATATATTGCATATGGAATTTAGAAAAATGTTTAGGCAAAAGTGAGGACTGCAGATGCTGGAGATTAAAGTCGAGAGAGTGGTGCTGGAAAAGCACAACAGGTCAGGCAGCATCCAGGGAGCAGGAGAGTCGACATTTTGAGCATAAACTTTTCATCATTCCCGATGAAGAGCTTATGCTCGAAAGGTTGACTCTACTGCTCCTCAGATGCTGCCTAACTAGTTGTGCTTTTCCAGCATCTGCAGTCCTCAGTTTCTCCAATCCTTGATTTTATAGTCGGTTCGAGTCACAGAGGTCGACACCAAATCGGCATTTTGGTTTCCTATCTGGTCTCTATCTCTTGATTTGCTATGATTACCCAATCTTCATTACCAGTGCCCCACCCCTCCCCCCCACCCATGTTCTTGAGTGCTCCTTCTACTTCCTTCGTTATATGACTCCTGAAAGTGCACTCCCAGCATAATTCAAGTGCAGACCAATTCGCCCTCCCGTCCTGACCATTCCCTTTGCGACTCCCTTGTCAGGTACACGCCCCCAACCAACCAACCCACCCTCCTCTCCCAGCACCTTGTGCTGCCACTGTAGGAATTGCAAAACCTATGCCAACACCACCTCTCCTCCCCCTCACCTCCATCTAAGGCCCCAAAGGAACCTTTCACATCCATCAGAGTTTTACCTGCACTTCCATACATGTCATTTACTGTATCTGTTGCTCCTGATGCAGTCTCCTCTACATTGGGAAGATTGGATGCCTACTTGCAGAGTGCTTCAGAGAACATCTCTGGGAAACTTGCACCAACCAATCCCACCGCTCCATGGCTGAACACTTCAACTCCCCCTCCCACTCTGCCAAGAACATGCAGGTCCTGGGCTGCCTCCTTCGCCACACCCTAACCACCCAACGCATAGAGGAAGAACACCTTATCTTCTGCCTCGGGACCCTCCAACGCCATGGCATCAATGTGGATTTCACCAGTTTCCTAATTCCCCTCCCCCCACCTTATTCCAGTTCCAAACTTCTAACTCGGCACTGCTCTCATGACCTGTCCTACCTGTCCATCTTCCTTCCCACCTATCTGCTCCACACTCCTCTCTGACCTGTTTCCATTACCCCACCTCCTATCGCACTCTCAGCTACCTTCCCCACCTCCCATTTATCTCACCACCCCTCGACTCACAGCCTCATTCCTGATGAAGGGCTTTTGCCCGAAATGTTGATTCTCCTGCTCTTTGGATGCTGCCTGACCTGCTGTACTTTTTCAGCACCACACTCTCACCTTTAGAGAAACCTTAGGCAAGGAATCATATAGGGATTATTTTAGAAGGAATGAGACAAAGTAGATCAAAAATGATTAGAAAGGAGAAAAGAGAAGTAAAGATGAGGGGAGGGTTGTGGTTGAAGTGGTTAGAATGTCTGACAGGGTTTGGTTCTGGACCCAGTTTTGTTTAATGTGTACATGCGTGCCTCAGTGATCTTGGATATAGAACTATGAAAATAGAAATTAGGAGCAAAAGTTGAATATTTGACCCTTTAAGCTTGTTCCACCATTAAACATAATCATGTTTGACCTGTTTGTATTCCAAATTTCACTTTGCCATTTATTCCTGAAAACATTTGTTTCTCTTGCATAACAAGAATCTCTCCATCTCCGCATTAAAAATATTCAGTAATCACCATCTGAGGCTGAAGTCTCACAACTCTGAAGAAAATAATCCTCGTCTTTGTCAGAAAAGGACAGCTCTAATTTAAAACATTGTCACCTAGTTCTTGTCCAGGCTCATTCAAATCACCTCTCACTCTTCTGAACCCTCTTGAAAATGAGTTGAGGCTGTTCAATTTTTTCTTGAAAGGTAACCTGCTCATTTAAGGTATCAATCTAGTAAACGTCTTCTGAACCACCTCCAATTGAATTTACACGTCCTTCCTTAAATAAGGAGACCAAAATTGTACCTAATATTTGCTGTGTGGTCTCAGCTATTCCCTGTATAAAAGAAACAGAAGATCCTTAGTTTTATGCCAAAAAGTGTGGTGCTGGAAAGGCACAGCCAGTCAGGCAGCATCCAAGGAGCAGGCCAGTCGACGTTTTGAGCATAAGCTTTTTATCATTCCTGATGAAGAGCTTATGCTCGAAATATTGACTCTGCTGCTCCTTGGGTGCTGCCTGACTGGCTGTGCTTTTCCAGTACCACACGTTTTGACTCTGATCTCCAGCATCTGCAGCCCTCACTTTCTCCTATCCTTTGTTTTATATTCAGTTTGAGTCAAAATGGTATTTTGGTTTCCTGTCTGGTCTCTATCTCTTAATTTGCTATGATGACCCAAGCTTCATTACCCAGTGCCCCTCCCCCCACTTTCTTGAAAGCTCCTTCTACTTCCCTCGTTATATGACTCCTGAGAGTGCACTCCCAGCAAGATTCAAGTGCAGACCATTCCAAAGATATAGATCTCACTTTCCACTAAACCGATGCTGGTGTGTCCCATGAATCTGAATCCACTTCTCTTATATCAGTCTTGTTCTGTGTTCATTAGGTAATCTGCTCAATGTGTCAGTTGTAACAATCCACCCAACATGTCAGTCATAACAATTCTTGCTTTTATTTCACTTAAAAGTCATATCATTTGAGATTGTTAACCGATTCGATTGCATCATGTGTGTTCTGTTCCTCCATAGTGGATGTAGTGAATTGTGATTGTACAGATTGTACCAGATGTACTGGTAATCTACTGCTACTACAGTCTACCAGATAAAAGATTTCAGGAAGCCAAGTTGAACTTACATATTAACACTTCTGCGTGATTCTACCAATGCACAGATTTAATAATCCATTATGTGGTCTTTCATAGGCTGTATCGTGGAGTACCAGTTGCTGAGGTACATTTCTTTCTGGATGTGTCACGTTTTAGTAAACTTACCATAGTCTACTGGACCAGAGGGCTATTCTGTCATTAGAGAGAGATATCTCTTGGTGGTATAACCTGTGGTGAGGAGCAAAGTTGAGAAGGGGAGTCTTTCATGGTAACACAGCTAACGTGGGAATTGAAACCACACTATTAGTGTCTCTGTCTGACAAACTGTCCATCCGGCCAACTGAGTTAATATACTTCTGTATATATTGGTACTAGCTCCTGTGCTGATTTTAGCTTCAAAGGCATGTCTTCCTGCTTTTCAGGGCATATAATATTCAGGTTATTGAAATCTCCTGATCTCCTTAGACCTTTACACTGTGTGAGTTATCAATTTATAAAACTTGGTCATCTTCTGAAATTTACCTTTTACTTGGTTGACTGATGAAGGGCTGATGCCTGAAACGTCAATTCTCTTCTTCTCTCTGTCTTCCTTCTCTCTCTGTTCCTTCTCTCTCTCTTTTCGTTCTCTCTCACAGTCTCTCTCTCCTCTCTCTTCCCCCCCCATCTCCCCTTCTCTCCCCCCCGCTTCTTCT
>NC_057726.1:33822789-33829553 GCF_004010195.1 Chiloscyllium plagiosum
TCTCACCCTCCCGCTCACCCTCCCGCTCACCCTCCCGCTCACCCTCCCGCTCACCCTCCCACTCACCCTCCCACTCACCCTCCCACTCACATGCATTGTCTCACATGCACACCCTCTCACTCTCCCACGCGCTCACTCTCCCACGCGCTCACTCTCCCACGCGCTCCCTCCCACGCAAGTGCTGTCTCTCAGACAGACACACACAAACCCACCACACTCACACCCATGCACACATCCTGTCACAGACTTATACTCCATCACACTCACATGCATACACTATCAAGCACGTTCTCCCTCCCCAAACCCCGACAGATACAGACAGACCCTAACCCCTCACTTTTACTGCATTGTCTGAGCTGAGATGTTACTTTTTTTATGAAACCTTAAGTTATCTTGAGAATTTGACTTAAAGAAGTTCTGGGATTTGCATATTAATGAACTGAAACCTGCAATCCATTCTAAAAGATGAAAGACTTTTAGAACTGCTCCACAGCTACCTGCTGAAGGAGCAACGCTCTGAAAGCTAGTACTTCCAAATAAACCTGTTGGAATATAACCTGGTGTTGTGTGATTCTTAACTTGTTTTTTCATTCCACACAAATCTGGAGAAGCAAACTGTGAAATTACCCAAGGTCATTACACAGATTGACCTTCTTAGTGCCCATCTTACAAAACATGCCATTGCTGGTCTATCTAATAATTAGGTGTAAACCACTTTGTATTTTTAAACTATATTTTCTTCTAGGATAGCTTTGATGGTGTGCTTTCAGGACCATTTGCCTTATTTGTTAAATCAGATAAGTTTTTCTTTTGTTTAAAAGAGAGGTAGCCAGAGAACTTGCTGTGTTTCACTTTAAGTCTGTAACATTTGGTCTTGATTGTATTTGTTAGTTCAGCTTTTTATTATTAATTAAGGCAATCGTAGAATCAAAAGAAATTATTGTATCTTCTTGCATGTCCTGTAAATAGATCTGTACACCTGTCTGTACTCATAGAATCAGATATTATTGGTTATTTGAAACCTGTCCAAAGCTGTTTTCTGATTAGTCTTCTGATTAGTTTTCTGAATATGTGTGTCAAGACATTGGAATTTTTTTTTAAGATGGCCACGATGTGATTTCACCTCCAGGAGTATTGTTTTATCTGATGTGGCAATTCTTATCGCCCATAAAAGTAAAAATGTAGAGGGATTTGATGGACTTGAAAAATCCAACATGCATTTATTACAACAAATGACTATGTACAAACATTACATATGCAGGCACATCAGTTTCTGGGCTGACATTAAACTAATATGTTATACACAGCATCTTATAACATGTCATGCTTCAAATGATTCTAGAGTTAGATGTAACGTGAGTTCTGTATATGCAGCTCTCATGCTGTGATACAATGGTGATATGATTAGATTAGATTACTTACTTACAGTGTGGAAACAGGCCCTTCGACCCAACAAGTCCACACCGACCCGCTGAAGCGCACCCACCCAGACCCATTCCCCTACGTTTACCCCTGCACCTAACACTACGGGCAATTTAGCATGGCCAATTCACCTAACCTGCAAATTTTTGGATTGGGGGAGGAAGCCGGAGCACCCGGAAGAAACCCACGCAGAACGGGGAGAATGTGCAAACTCCACACAGCAGTCGCCTGACATGGGAACTGAACCCGGGTCTCTGGGGCTGTGAGGCAGGTGTGCTAACCATCATGAGCATGTCTTTTAAAGGTGTACTGCACTATTGACCAAAGGCACTACACAAGCCAGCAATGTTTTCTAGTAATTACAGCCTAAAACGTTATTTACACTGGAAGGTATGAACTTTATTTTATTCTCTGATGAGTTTAAATTGTATACATCAAATAATGTATACAACATCACACACTGTGCATATTTTAGCAATATGTATCTTGGTGAGATGCCACTCTCTCTCAACTTCTGGAGGAGCTGAGCAGTTTGAGAAGCATTATCATGATTTATGCATGTAATTTACCCATGTGCAGTTGCTGGAAATTTCTCTTTGCTTTATTATTTAATAATGATGCACAGTGTCTTGTCATTGGGTGCTTTTTACCATAAACCTATTTAGTTATAACTCATTGGGAAGAGGTCAGAAATGGTAAAACAAAATGTTAGTGTAATTTTTCACCTTTGGCGAGAGGAAATCTTTCAAGTGAAGAATGTTGATATTTACTTGGACTATTTATTTTTAAAATCAAGGTTTTGGAGTTTAATTTTCCCTTGTGTATGGGGAGGATGTGGTATTCCTGAATTAACATAATTGAAGTTTACCTTTGGTCTATAGATTTTTTAAAAAGTATTAGTTTTGAAGTCTGGAGTTCTTGGGCTTTTGATATGATTCTTAACTTTCGAAAAATTAATATTTTTCTGAATCTCATTTAACTTTCGCTTCTGTTTATCCTTTTTCTTTTATCTATTATTCACAAAGAATGAAATACCAGCATCTGTGAGCAGTGATCTGACTGACATTTCTTCCTATGATGTAGAATCTACCGCTCTGATACATGAGCCAAAACCTGGACAAGTTGAAGGTAAGCAGCAGTAATTACTTTAATATTGGTTTGAAAAATATTGGGTTATACTTTTAGACCTGTGGGTGTAAACCTGAATGGCTGTAACTAGACATGTAGTAAGCAAGTCTGCTGCTTCTTAACTTGTTGCCTATGGTAGTCAAACTGGTTTATCAAATACGTCAGCAACATCCCTAAATGCTTCATATATGCTAGAAGATTGGTTGAGGTCATCCAAATGTACTGTACTAATAACGTCACTCAAGCTGTACAAAACAGTGTATTTTAGTGGCAATTGCAATATCTATATTTCTAGGGAAGATGTATATTATACACACAATAAATTATAATAAATGGCTGAGCAAATTATAAAGTGCAAAATGAATGATACTTTAGACCAGCAATGGTAAGTTTTGTAAGATGGGCATTTCTAGAGTTAAAATCCACCTGGACTGCTATATATTTGTGGGAGGTTTGAAGCCTTGATGTGAGCTACTTTGTAACTAATTCCTGCTCACTAATCAGCCACTGTCTCTGGGTCAGCTGGATCTTGCACAACTTTGACTCTTGCTTGACCTTGAACTTTGTTTCAGAGAGTGTTTGCTTTCAATTCAATGTTGCACATCTTCATCCCTACCTTTGCCTCCCCATTAGTAGAAGCTTCATACATGCCTCTTCATATATACATTGGGAGTCACCTCTAGATATAATTAATCTAGTATTCTTTTAGCTGACATCCTTTCCACCAATAAAACCCAAATTTACCATGTGTACCACATCACATATCTATCATCCTTGTTCTCAGAGATTGACTGTGGCTTTCTGTCCCACCTATATTTAAATTGTTGCTTTTGTTTTGTTATGCTTCATTGGGGTAGCTTGATAGAAAATAAGTTCTGCTATTCCTCGTGTCATTATAAAAGTTAAAGATTTTATTAAAGTTCAGAAAATTTCCAATTTACTTGTCTTTTAAACCCAGATTAACAAAGGCATGGACTAGATTTCTGTACTTCACAAGAACTACTATTTATTACAAATAAATAGATTCTAGCTACCCTAAACAACAATGAACTGATAACATTATAAACCTCTTTGTATGCACGCATATAGATATACAAAAAGCATCAGTGGAGGGAAACACTGGAAAGGCAGTTTAGTGGTCTCTTCACAGGGTTTGCTTAGATGATCCTTTTGCTTGTCAGGGCTGGCTGTTCATTGAACTCTTCCCCTCTCAGGTGCCTTTTTTACTTACTTGCAGGAGGCACAAAGCAAATCTCTGTCTTGCTATGAAAAGCCACAGCTTACAGCAATTGGTGAGGGTGAATGAGTTGGCTTTCTTCAGGCTTAGTGTTTATTGCTGCAGAAAAAAATGACACTACCTCCTCTTCTGGCCATTTGAAGCTTTCTGGTCATATTGTACACAACTACAAGCTGTTCAGCTATTTGGGAGCCAACCATACTTGTTGGCTGACAGAGGATCTTTGTCATCAACAACTGGTCGAAACTCCATAGACCAACCAGCTACTTGTTGCTAACTGAATCTTACTTTCTACACCCCTTGTCTACAACTAACCTCCCTCATTAATTGAACAAACAACAGTATAAACAGCACTTCTAATAAGTACTGGTAGCTTGCCTTTAAAAAGTGCAGCAATCCATTTCATAATCCTTGATTTTTTTAAAACTTCTTTTCCCATTTCAGTGATTTTATGTTGAAGACTTGTTTGAGTACAAGTTGTTGCTGTGACCTTGTTCTTTGGTCTTGGATGAAGATATGGCATTTGTAGGATAATTGTCCGATATCTTATCGATTTAAATACTTATTTTAACTATATTTATTTTCAAAATACAGTACTTGTAACATACTCTCTCAAAATCATTGACAGAAAGCTGTGATAATTTTTTGTGATTGCCTGTCACAATATTCAGCCTTTTTATATTGCATTATAGAAATGCCATACAGTGGTTTACTCCATTTATTTGTAGAATTTGTTCTAGCGCTGATAAGTATTTTACTTGAAGTTTTTATTAATTATCCTTGATGCTAATTTTCCTTCTATGACAAATCTGATCCCTTGTTTTTCATCTTCATTTATTATAATGATGTTTGTTTCTGGAACTCTGTTTTTGCTTTTTTAAGTGTTGAATTGCACATGTTCTGTAACTGTTGCATTTGCAGATTGATCTTCAGACTTGCATCTAATTGATTATCATTCATGAAAATAGTTTGACTGTCAAATAGGTTGGCATAACTTAGGGAATGTTCAACTCCAATATGCTCCAATATGTGAAACTTGAAATTGTTGTCAGATAATTGTAATTTTGAAAGAAGTGAAAATACTGAACTCAAAAGTATTATTTTGATTATGGCTTTGATTATAAACCACAGAATTAAGTATCTCTTAGTTTAATTGACTTGGGCACCACTGCACCACAAGAGCCTGAGTAAATTAATTCTAAAAAGTTAATAACTTTGTAGTCTAACCAGCAATTGACACAAATAATTATAATCTGAATGCTCACGTACAAGTTCCTTTCCTGTATACATCATTAGTTAATGACTTTGCTCTGCGTGCAATTAATATTGCTGTTGTTGGTCGTCCCATATTATTAGGGTTCAGCTAGCATTTGTAATCTGTTAGAAGATAAATAACCATTTCTTTTGTATATTTTGCAATGTCTAGAACAGTCAGGTCTTTTTACCTGAGCTGAGGAACAACTTGTATTGTTTTGCATTTCTTTTCATTTTATGCTCATGTAGACCCATTTTTATTTCGTTGGACGTTTCTTTAAAACCTGTATTATGGAGTATTTGGATAGTGTCTGTCCCTTTGTATCTACAAGCCTTGCTACTTGTCAGGGTATATAACCATACTTTTGTGTTAACATCCATAATTGTAAATTGCTATGCCAATATTTCCCACGCAACTGTTGGTATTATTAAAATCTTTGACTAATAGCTGGGGCTATAGAGTGAGTTTATGAACTCTCACCTAATTCATCACCATTTTGTGCGCAAAAAGAACTTGGTTGTATAATCTGACATTAGGGCATTTTCTTAGATATGTTTGAAAATCTTTTTCTTTCCTCTTCCAGAACACATTTTAGCTCCAGCATCTAAGGTAAGGAAAGAAAAAACTTAAAACGTGTTTTCAGAGGAAAACAATGGTTCTAAATGTGTAAAATATAGGAAATTGGAGCACAGGTTGGCTATTTGACTTCTCAAGCCTGCTCTACCTTTGAATAAGTTCCCGGTTGATCTGATTGTGACCTCCAATTTCCTGCTGACTCCACTACATTTCGTAACTTTTTGCAACCCAGCCTTGAATATCTTCAATGTCCTGACTACCACTGCCATGGGATATCGAATACCAAAGGTTACCTACCCTCGAGATGAAGAAATTCCTCCTCCCATCTGTTTGAAGTGGAAACCAATTATTTTTAATTTGCATTCTTTGGTTCTAGATTACTCCATGAATGTAAACAGCCTCTCAGCATCTACCCTATCAAGGTGCTCCAGAACCTACATTTCAATAATATCACCTCTCATTCTTCCAAATTGCATTGGATACAAGCCCAACCTTTGCTTAAAAACAACCCTTTTATTCTAGTAATCAGTCGAGTGAACCTTCTGTGAATTAATTCCGATGCAAGTATGTAAGGAGCCCAAAACTATACACAGTAATCCATGTAGAAATTCACTAATGACCTCCTTCAATTGTAGCAAGACTTACCCATATTTATATTCTGTTTGACTTGCAATAAAGACCAACATTCCATATGCTTTCTTAATTATTTGCTAAGCTGAAAATGTGTTGCTGGAAAAGCGCAGCAGGTCAGGCAGCATCCAAAGAGCAGGAGAATTGATGTTTCGGGCATGAGCCCTTCTTCAGGAATGAGGAAAGTGTGCCAAGCAGGCTAAGATAAAAGGTAGAGAGGAGGGACTTAGGGGAGGGACATTAGAAATGCGATAGGTGGAAGGAGGTTAAGGTGAGGGCGATAGGCCGGAGTGGGGGTGAGGGCGGAGAGGTCAGGAAGAAGATTGCAGGTTAGGAAGGTGGTGCTGAGTTCGAGGGTTGGGACTGAGACAAGGTCGGGGGAGGGGAAATGAGGAAACTGGAGAAATCGGAGTTCATCCCTTGTGGTTGGAGGGTTCCTAGGTGGAAGATGAGGCGCTCTTCCTCCAGCCGTCGTGTTGCTATTGTCTGGCGATGGAGGAGTCCAAGGACCTGCAT
>NC_057726.1:33831975-33847618 GCF_004010195.1 Chiloscyllium plagiosum
TATGAGGACAGGCTGAGGCACTTGGGGTTGTTTTCAATGGTGTAAAGAAGGTTTAGGGGTGACTTGATAGAGGTGTATAAGATGATTAGGGGTTTAGATAGGGTCGACAGTGAGAATCTTTTTCCACGTATGGAGTCAGCTATTATGAGGGGGCATAGCTTTAAATTAAGGGGGGGTAGGTATAGGACAGATGGTACGGGTATGTTCTTTACTCAGCGAGTCGTGAGTTCATGGAATGCCCTGCCAGTAGCAGTGGTGGACTCTCCCTCACTATGGGCATTTAAGCGGGCATTGGATAGGCATATGGAGGATAGTGGGCTAGTGTAGGTTAGGTGGGCTTGGATCGGCGCAACATCCAGGGCCGAAGGGCCTGTCCTGCGCTGTATTCTTCTATGTTCTATGTTCTATCCTATTACTACCTCCTTAATAATAAACTCCAGCATTTTCCTCATGACAGATATTAAACTAATTGACCTATGGTTTTCTACTTTCTGTGACTCCCTTTTCTTTAACAGACATGTTATATTGGCGATTTTCCAACCTACTACAACTCTTCCTATGTCTAGAGGATTTTAGAAGATTACAAGCTATGTTTCCAATATCATTTCAACCATTTCCTTTGAGATTTTAGATGCAGGCCATCAGGTTCAGAGTATTTGTCTGTTTTGATCCCAGTAGCTTTCCTATTACTTTTCCTTTAGAGATACTGATTGATATAAGTTCTCCCATCACCTTTTAACTTTTAATTTTTTACTATTCTTGTGAAACAGTTTTGACTTCTAATGTAAATACTGGTACAAAATACTTATTCAAAGTTGCTGAAATCGTTTTCATTATTAATTCACCAGACTCATTCTCTCAAAGCAACCAGTGTTTACTTTAGCTACTCTTTTCCTTATAAAGATGTAGAAACTTTCATTATCTGTTTTTATATTTCTGGCTAGCTTTCTATCATACTCAAATTTCTCCCAGTGTATATATTTTTGTCATCCTTTGCTGGTTTGTAAAATTTTCAAAATATAATTTTGATAGCAATTCAACATTTAAAACAGTAAATCTTGCCAAAAACATACAAAGCACTATTAAACCACATTGAATGCTGTAAACAGATTTGGGCTCCTTATGTAAGGAAAGATGTACTGGCATTGGAGGTAGTCCAGAGAAGGTTCACTAGGTTGATCCAGGTATGGAGAGAGAGTCTTATGAGGAGAGGTTGAGTAGGTACTCGTTAGAGTTTAGAAGAATGAGAGGCAACTTTATTGAATCATACAAGATTCTTAGTGGACTTGAATAGGTAGATGCAGAAAGATTGTTACCCCTTAGGTGAGTCTAGGACTGAAAGACACAATTTCAGAGTAAGGGCATCACTCACACAGAGTTAAGGAGGATTTCTTTTCTTGGAGGTTAATGATTTTGTGAAATTCCTTATTTCAAAAGGCTCTAAGGCTGATGTAAATGAGTTTTTATCCATAAAGGAATCAAAGATCATGGGGAAAAGTTGGGCATTGGATGATGCTTTTACATCATGTGGTCTTATGGTCTTTAGAGGATCCTTTACCATAAAATAATTAATGCTAAATAATTGGTTGACTCCAGAAAATATGCATCCCAAATTAGATAGATTAAATTAGATTAGATTCCTTACAGGATGGAAACAGGCCCTTTGGCCCAACAAGTCCACACCGACGCTCCAAAGAGCAACCCACCCAGACCCACTCCCCTTCACCTATCACTATGGGCAATTTGGCGTGGCCAATTCACCTAACCTGCACATGTTTGGACTGTGGGAGGAAACCGGAGCACCTGGAGGAAACCCACTCAGACACAGGGAGAATGTGCAAACTCCACACAGTCAGTTGCCTGAGGCGGGAATTGAACCCGGGTCTCTGGCGCTGTGAGGCAGCAGTGCTAACCACTGTGCCACCGTGCTGCACACTACAGTGTAAATTTATCCAGAAACTATCCTTATCTTGACCCCCCCAGAGTAATATTTAACTCCTATCCTGACCCTAACTATAATTATATCCCTTTTTCTTTCCCCTAGTTGAATGGCCCCTGTATCATGGTGCAGTGATTAGTTTGCTCATCCTCCAGCAATCTTTGCTGTCATCCACACAAGCTGAAATAACATCAAACTTTGGACTAAATTGAGCAAGTGCAAGGGTTAAGATTCCATGACTGTTACCTTCTAGATTCCCAAACCTACCTCATTCATAGTCATAGCCTCCTTTCCTTACTCACAGACCAAATCTGAAGCACTTAACGTGGCTGACTTACTTCTGGAACAAAGTGACCTGGTACTCCAGTTCACCAGCTCTGAATGGAAATTCCTCAAACTGCAGATGCTTATCGGAGAAGCGGTGGTCATAATCATACTGTTATCTAACAGTTCCCACATTATACAGCTGCAACACTTAACTGGAATGCTATAAATCTTTTCTCAATTTTCATCCTCATTTATATTCTTATCAGCACAATACAAATCTGCAATTTCTCTAAACATATTATAATAAATGAGTTAACACATTTTTGAATGAAAAGAACCCAATTATTGAATGATAAAAATTATTAAACAACAAATATTTTAGAATATGTCTCTGTCCAATGACCATCTCAAATGGTTTGAAAGTTGTGAAAAATATGTAATATTGTCATATAGAAGTACTGTAGAGGGAAGGGGACAGGTTACAGTAGTTCAAACAGTAAGGAGGAAATTGGTTTTGTCAAAAATAATTTTAAAAATAATATTAATTTTGATTCCAGGAGCATCGAATAATTGAAAAGCAACAGACCATTCCAGAGTTCACCCCGGTCCCAGGTACTATTGCTAGACAAAATACTTTTGTACTTCACAATCTTGGTTTTATCAGATGCCTTGCAAGCTATTGGAAGCTGTTCAAGTGCAATAATGGAAAGTATTTTCAATACTAGTCAGAAATAATAAATTAGTAATTCGAAAGAAATATCTTCATTAAATTAATTAGAAAACTATACTTTGATACAATAGGCAGGCAGACTGTAG
Organism: Chiloscyllium plagiosum; assembly: GCF_004010195.1. Lineage (NCBI taxonomy): Eukaryota > Metazoa > Chordata > Chondrichthyes > Orectolobiformes > Hemiscylliidae > Chiloscyllium > Chiloscyllium plagiosum. The sequence continues at coordinate 33,834,998 of NC_057726.1, forward strand.
AAATATAAGTTATTGCAAATATTAAAGCACCTGGTGGCCAGAATATGAAGACAAACTATATTAGATTTTTAAATGCTAAGATTGGTTTTGTTGTTTACGCAGCAGAGGGAAGGGGTTGCCAACAAAGAAAATATAGACCAAGTGACAGCAGGTCCAAAAAGAAGTTTTAACAAGCAAACATTTGCGGGATAAGCAGAAAGAAGGTTGGCTGAGAGGAACTGGAGGATAGCTGAAACGAATTTGGGAGCAAGATATTTTAGAGAAAGAGGGATGAGCATTGATATAGTCAAATGATGGAGAAAACATTACAGAAACTAAGATGGAATGGAAAGAACATCCAAAGCATTTCATAAGTGAGGAAGAAATACGGAATAGATTTTGCAGAAACCTTTTAGATATACAGTGATGTGGCAAGATAGAGCCAATTTAGAATACAAGCATGAAGCTGGTGATGGCTCTTGCTATTGATGTGGAACAGTGATTATGAAAGTCCAAAGTTGGAAGCTTTTCATGAATAGACTCATCCCACATCACAAGCACCTCTTGCTTACAACAAATGTCTGAAATTATTGGAGTTATTGTACAGAGGGCTAGAGGGTTTTAAAAAAAATGGATTGTAAGAGTTGCTGGCAAGGCCAGTATTTTTTGTTTAGTCCTATTTGCCTTTGAGAGCCTCAGTTCAGGAGATGCAAGTACACACTACTATTAGAAATTGAGTATTAAATATTTGCTTAACAACAATGAATGCACATCGATATAGTGCCTGGCTTCGTGCCCCCATGCTTTTGCTTTCTGTGTCCTTTTGGATGGTAGAGGTTGCAGGTTTAGAAGTTGCTTTTGAAGGAGGATTGGTGACTTCGCCATTGTGCATTGGTGGTGAATGGGGTGCTGATCAAGTGAACTGTTTCTTCATATGAGAAGAGCAGATACTGTACCTGAGGCTTACGCTGAGTTCCATTGGAATAACATTAGCATCCTGACACCAGAGTGGGAACATAGGAGCTGGGGTGTGGAAGTTAGAGACAAGATGCAGAAAAAATGAGGACTCCAGTGAAATGGTTAATGCACCCTAATTTGAATTTGACTTTTCCACTGAAAACCTGAATGTGAGTATATAAAATGCAATATATACTTGCTTATTAGAGACATAGGCAACTTGTTGCCTCAAATTGATAGAATATTGCAACACTCAACATTAGAAGGGAAAGAGTGTAAAAGAAGTTTTTCATAAACATAATGTCTTTCACAAAGGGGATTATTATTAAGCATATTGAAAGGTCATTTAAACCTCTGTTCTTTGGCTGTAATTAATTCAGTTGTTCATTCACTTCTGTCTTCCTCCTCTTATCGCTCCCTTTCTTATGCAAACTGAAAATCCCTCCTTAGCTCTAATAAAGAATGCACGCCTTAAAGATCATAAATATTTATAGATGGTGTGGTTGCATCTTGTAACAATATCTTCTCCTGCTTCTCCCTCATTGTTGTGTTGTGCATGCCATCATACCTTTTGTGAAAAAAAATCTGTTGGAGCTGCTGACATTTAACATGTACTTTTTCCATTCAACCTGGTGACTCTAAATTGAAAAGACTTAGTTTTCACACAATGGAGCTGGCATGTGATTGTTAGCTTATTGCTATGTGTTATAGAAAGCTATAATTTACTCTGATTAAGAAAAAGTTGTCTTAAAAGTCTGAACAACAGAGATACAGTTGTTGCTTTTGATCATAATCTGTTCTTTAAAAGGTTTGAAGAATACCATGATTGTCGAAGACCTCAGAACACCATCCACTGTCACTCATAAAAAGAAGAAAATAAAGGCAAAGCTAATTTCAGAGGGGGCCAAGCAAGGTGGGAAAGCAATTTGAATCGTTAAATGTAGATTATTAGTGCCAGTTGCTTTGTGGTAGATGAGCATTTGTATTGATTTTGCTTTGAATATATTGCTGAGAATGGACAAATAGACTGCATTATTAACTGGGAAACCTTAATTTTCATTATTCAACTATGATGCAGTAGCTACCACTGACTTTGAATTAATTAGCAGAGACCAAAGATTGAAACTTGGATTATTCTGGTGTGAAAATGATGGAATATGTTGTCTTATTCAACGTATGTATAAATAGTAATAAGTAAATTCTGGCCTAGCAGCTGAAGGCATAGTGATGCAATGATTAAAATTGGGAAGGCTCAAGAGACTCCAAGTAGAAGAGTGCACATATCTTGGCGGGTTGTACAGATGGATTTGCTAAGTGAGACAGAGCAGCCAGACCATAGAGAGAATTGAAAACAAGGATGTTGTTGCACCAGGAACCAGTGGTGGTCAGCAAGTAAAGGGGAGAATGGGATTTGGAGCCTGGTTCATAAAATTAAGAATTTGAAGTTGTTGGACATTGCATTGATTTTATTTGGAATAATACAATATATTTCACATACTAAATTATTTGTGTTGAAGACAAATAAGGCATTCATTGAAGGATAATTGAGAGGTTTCTGCAATGGTTGACTATTGAAAAATCTTTTCAAACTGTGTGGTAGTGGGAGTACTTGCATAACTATTAACGACATCACTTTAACTGTCTTGAGAAAATAACTTCAGCAGTGTAGAATATGCAAAGTTAGTTTTGCCTTTCTTGTATTGTACTTTGTTGGTATTGTTCAGAAATTAATGACATCTGTCCAGTGGAGTGAGCAAGTTTAAGTTTTGGTGGACCTTCAATAGGAGCTAACTAGCATCTGATTTGTGGCTGTGTTCAACTGGTTTGAAGTAGTCACCATTATCTTTCTCCCTTGTGCCATTGTTATAAGTAGTCATGAATATTGAATTAAAATACAGTAAATGATTTAACTAACACTTCTTTCCAAGTTGTTATTTGGAACATGCAACATAGTCAAGTACAGCCTGGGTACAGGCCCTTGACTCATGATGTCTGCACTGACCATGATGCTATTCTAAACTGCCATCAACCTGCATGTGGTCTGTATCCATCTGCTCCTTAGCTGTTCTTGTGTAGGTCTAAATGCCTCTTAAACGTTGCTAAATTATCTGCTTCCCTCATCTGTCTGACAGCTTGTTCAAGGCACCTACTACCATCTGCATACAACAATTTATTTCACACACTTGCTTTAAAATGACCCCCTCTCACCTAAAACCTACACCCCCTAGTGTTTGACGTTTCCACCCTGGGAAAAATACTCTGACTATCCACTGTATTCATGCCTCTCATAATTTATGTACCTCTATCAGGTCGCTCCTTGGCCTCTGATGCTTGAGCAAAAGCAATCCAAGTTTGTCCACATTCTCTATATAGTTAATACACTCCAATCCAGGTAACACCACTTTTGCATCCTTTTCAAAGCCACCACATCCTTCGTTTAGTATGGGAACCGGAACTGCACACAATACTGCAAATGTGACCTAACTAAAGTTTTATTCAGCTGTAACATGACTTGCCAACTTTTATACTCAATGCTCTGACCAATGAAGGCAAGCAAGCTGTGTGCCACGTTTTGGGAGCTGTGGACATGTACCCCAAGATCCCTCCATCTCTCAATGCCCCAAAGAGTCTTGTCTTTTACTGAATGCATTTCTCTTGCATTTGATCCCCCAAAATAAATCATCTCACACCTGTCTGGATTAAACTCCCATCTGCCAGTTCTGCACCCAACTTTCTAACCAATCTATATCCTGCTGTATCCCTTGACAATCTTAATCAGTATTCACAACTCCAACAATCTTCCTGTCATCTGCAAACTAGCTAATCAGACCATCTAATTCATCCAAATCATTTATGTATAATGTACACACAACTGAGATCCCAGCACTGATTCTTGCTGAAAGCCATTAGTCACAGACCTCCAGTCAAAAAAATCCCTCCACAACTACACTCTGCCTACTATGATCAAGCCAATTTGGTATCCAGCTTACCATGGATCCCATATGACTTAGGGGAGAAAGTGAGGTCTGCAGATGCTGGAGATCAGAGATGGAAATGTGTTGCTGGAAAAGCGCAGCAGGTCAGGCAGCATCTAGGGGACAGGAGAATCGACGTTTCGGGCATTAGCCCTTCTTCAGGAATGAGGAAAGTTGGTCCAGCAGGCTAAGATAAAAGATAGGGAGGAGGGACTTGGGCCTCAGCCTGTCTCAGTCAAATCCCATCAAATTCAGCACCGCCTTCCTAACCTGCAATCTTCTTCCAGACCTCTCCGCCCCCACCCCAGTCTGACCTATCACCCTCACCTTGACCTCTTTCCACCTATCACATTTCCGACGCCCCTCCCCCAAGTCCCTCCTCCCTATCTTTTATCTTAGCCTGCTGGACCAACTTTCCTCATTCCTGAAGAAGGGCTAATGCCCGAAATGTCGATTCTCCTGTTCCCTAGATGCTGCCTGACGTGCTGCGCTTTTCCAGCAACACATTTCCATCTCCCATATGACTTAACCTTCCAGACCAGCCTATCATGAGGGACTTGGTGACCCTATTTAAACAACCACCAGTCATCTCTCTCTCTCTGTGAGAGCAGCCCTGTGGTCCTCCAAGACTATGGAGACATTACATTCCATGAAGCATCCAAGGAGCAGGAAAATTGACGTTTTGGGCCAGAGCCCTTCACCCATTCCTGATGAAGGGCTCCGGCCTGAAATGACAATTTTCCTGCTCTTTGGATGTGCCAGATCTGCTGTGCTTTTCCGGAAACACACTCTCAACTCTGATCTCCAGCAGCTGCAGTTCTCACTATCTCCTTGTTGATTTCAACTTAACAGTGAAGCCTCTTCCAAAGATGCCTACCTTGAAGAAATTCTCCTCCTCTCTCTACATTCTCAACACGTTATATTCCATTACCTGCTTAACTTAGATGCTAGATTTTTGTCATTTATGCACAAAAAAAACAAAGAACATTACAGCACAGGAAGAGCCCTTCAGCCCTCCAAGCCTGTGCCGATCCATATCCTTTATCTAAATCTGCCACTTATTTTCTAAGTTAAAAATCACACAACACCAGGTTATAGTCCAATAGGTTTAATTGGAAGCAATAGCTTTCCACGTGGTTGTGATGAAGGAGCGACGCTCCGAAAGCTAGTGCTTCCAATTAAACTTGTTGGACTATAACCTGGTGTTGTGATTTTTAACTTTGTACACCCCAGTCCAACACTGGCATCTCCAAATCATGACTTATTTTCAAAGGATCTGAGTCCTTTCGCTCCCTGCCCATTCATGTATCTATCTGGATAAACTTTAAATGACCGCTATCGTTCCCGTCCCTACCAACTCCGCTAGCAACACATTCCAGGCACCCATCACCCTCTTCGTGAAGAATGTTCCACATCTATCTCCCCTAAATTTTTTCCCCCTCTCACTTTGAACTTGTCACCCCTAGTAATTGAGTCCTCCAATCTGGGAAAAAGTTTCTTGCTATCCACCCTGTCTACACCTCTCATGATTTTGTAGGCTTCAATCAGGTCCCCATCAACCCCCTTCTTTCCAATGAAAATAATCCTAATCTACTCCATCTCTCTTCATAGCTAGCGCCCTCTGTACGAGGCAACATCCTGGTGAACCTCCTCTACACCCTCTCCAAAGCATCCACATCCTTTTGATAATGTGGCGACCAGAACTGTATGCAGTATTCCAAATGTGGCTGAACCAAAGTCTTAAACAACTCTAACATGACCTGCCAAGTCTTGTACTCAATATTCTGTCTGATGAAGGAAAGCATGTCATATGCCTCTTGACCACTTTACTGACCTGCATTGCCACCTTCAGGGAACAATGGACCAGAACACCCAGGTCTCTCTGTACATCAATTTTCCCCAGAACTTTTCCATTTACTGTATAATTTGCTCTTGCATTGCATCTTCCAAAATGGATGACCTCTCATTTGTCTGGATTGAACTCCATCTGCCATTCTCTGCCCAACTCTCCAATCTATCTATATTCTGACAGTCCCCTTCACTGTCTGCTACTCCACCAATCTTTGTGTCATCTGCAAACTTGCTAATGAGGCTCCCTACACTTTCCTCCAAATTATTTATGTATATCACAAACCACAATGGTCCCAGCAACTCTGTGGGTCTCAATTTTGAGAAGCTGCTTCCACTACTACTTTCTGTCTCTTGTTGCCCAACCAGTTCTCTATCCATCTAGCTCGAACACCCTGGACCCCATGCGGTTTCACCTTCTTCATCAGCCTACCATGGGGAATCTTATCAAACGCCTTACTAAAGTCCATTTATATGACATCTACATCCCTTCCCTCATCAATCAACTTTGTCACTTCTTCGAAGAATTCTATTAGATTTGTAAGATATACCTTGCCTATACAAAACAATGCTGCCTATCACTGATAAGTTCATTTCTTCCAAATGGGTATATACCCTATCCCTTAGTATCTTCTCCAGTAGCATCCCTACCACTGACGGCAGGGTCACCAACCTATGATTATCTGGATTATCCCTGCTACCCTTCTTAAACAAGGTGATAATATTAGCAATTCTCCAGTCTTCTGGGACCTCCCCCCTGTTCAAGGTTGCTGCAAAGATATCTGTTAAAGCTCTAGCTGTTTCCTCTATCACTTCCTTCAGATCCCATCCAGACCTGGGGACTTGTCCACCTTAATACCTTTTAGAATAGACAGCACTTCCTCCCTCCTTATGCCAACTTGACCGTGAGAAATCAAAGATCTATCCCTAACCTCAACATCCGGCATGTCCCTCTCTTCAGTGAATACCGATGCAAAGTACTCATTAAGAATCTCACCCATTTTCTCTGACTCCACGTATATCTTTCCTCCTTTGTCCTTGAATGGGCCAACCCTTTCACTAGTTACGCTCTTGCTCCTTATTTATGAATAAACAGCTTTGGGGTTTTCCTTAACCCTGTTTGCTAAAGATATCTCATGACCCCTTTTAGCCCTCTTAATTCTTCATTTCAGATTGGTCCTACATTCTTGATATTCTTCCAAAACTTCATCTGTCTTCAGTCGCCTAGATCTTATGTAATTTTCCTCTTAGCTAGTCTCACAATTTCATCTGTCATCCATGGTTTCCTAATCTTGCCATTTCTATCCCTCATTTTCACAGGAATATATCTCTCCTGAACGCTAATAAGTCTCTTTTTAAAATTCTCCTACATATCAAATGTGGGCTGCTCCCAGCGCCTGTCGAACTTTGCTATAGTTGGCCTTCCCCCAGTTTAGCACTCTTCCTTTAGGACCACTCTCACCTTTGTCCGTGAGTATTCTAAAACTTATGGAATTGTGATCACTATGCCCAAAGTAATCCCCCACTGGGCTCATTTCCTAACACCAGGTCCAGTATGGCTCCTTCTCAAGTTGGAATACTTACATACTGCTCTCAAACTCTTCAGGATGCTCCTTAAAAATTCTGGTCCATCCAGACCTTTAATACCAAGTGAATACCAGTCAATGTTGGGAAAATTAAAATCTCTTATCACGACCACCCTGTTGCTCCTACATCTTTCTATGATCTCTCTACAAGGATTCCCAAATCCCTCTGTGCAGCTTTTTGCAGTCCTTCCTATTTAAGTAATATTCAACTCTATTAATCTGCCTACCCAAAATACAAAATTGCTCATTTTCCCACATTACATCCCACCTGCCCACTCACTTAACCTATCTATAACACTTTGTAGACTCTTTATGTCCACATTACTTGCCTTTCCACCTATTTTTGTGTCAACCACAAACATAGCAATAGTTATTGTGTGTATATATATTAGTTGTAAGTAATTGTGGTCACAGCACTAGTTATAAGTTTGCATCTTGAAAGTGCCCCTTTATCCAACTCTGTCTTCTGTTAATGAATTCTCCATCCATGCTAAATATGACCGTCTTAAGTATTTGAATGAGTGATATTCTTTCAAATGTCTTTTGAAAATCCAAATGTATTACGTCTGTTGGTTTCACTTTATCTAACCTGCATGTACCTCCTCAATGAACTGTGATAAATTTTTTAGATACAATTTCCCTTTTATGAAGTCATGGTGAATCAGCTTGATTGCATTATGTACTCCTAAATGCTCTGCTATTACATCCTTTATAATAGACTTGAGCATCTTCCCAATGACAGAAGTTAAGCCAACCCTCCAAGTGTTATCTGTATATTTTTGTCTACCTTTGGGGAAGAGTGTTGCATTGGTAGTTTTCTAATCCACTGGGATTTTTCCAGAATCTAAAAATACTTGGAAGATTACTACCAGTGCATCCACGATCGCTGTGGCAATGTCCTTTGAAATCCGATGGTGCAGCCCATTCGGTCCAAGGATGGGCATTGTATGTATGTATTTCCACCCCAACTTTGGCCCCTTGATTATTTAGTATTTCTGGAATGCTATTCATGTCTTCTCCCTTGAAGACTGATGCAATGTATTTATTCAACTCCTCTGCCATTCTTGGTTCTCCGTTATTATTTCGACAGCCTCATTCTCTCAGGGACCTGTGTTTATTTTAGCTTCTCTTTGCCTTTCTGTACATTTTAAAGAAGCTTTTACTGTTTGTTTTCATAATACTTATTATTTTGTTCTCATAATTTATCTTCTCTCTCTCTTAAATTCTTTTTGCTCATCTTTTGTTGGCTTTTTAAATTTTCCCAATCTTCTGGGTTGCTTTTAACCTTTGCCACGTTGTATTCTTTCAATTTGATGTTACTCTTAAACCAACCACGGTTAACCAGGGAAGTTATCCCCTTCATAGAATCTTTCTGCCTCACAGGGATATATATTTGCTGTGAGTTAACTATATTCTTTTTAATGTCTGCAATTGTTTCTCACATTTTGGAGACTCCTTTCCCAGTCCATTCCAGGCAACTCTGCCTTCAACCCAATATGATTAAGTTTATTTAATTTTAACACAGTTGTTTCCATCCCAAGTTTCTCGTTCTCAACTGAATACTAGATGTTATGGTGATCACTCACTCGAAGATCATTTATTAAACTTGCATCATTATACATTGCTAAATCCAAAATAACCAGATCCCTGGTTGGATGCACACTTATTGTTCCAGAAAGCTGTCTTGAATACTCTGTATGAATTCTTCCTTGTGACTTCCATTGCTAATTTGCAATGCATATAGCATTAACTTCAATCTAAAAATTATTTGAATACACATTGGCACAATTTGGTAATACAAATTTGCAGTAGAAGAGAAGTAACTTCATTAAAGCTATGTAAAATAGGAACATGAATTAGCTTTACCTAAAATTTCAGGTGCTCAATTTAAAAGGAGTTGAAATTTACCATTGGTTTGCATTACTAGGATATTGATTCTCTTTGTTTTGGTATATTAAATTAGTGTGGTTTTTGTGATACCACAGATTTAACAGTTGAAGCTAACCAAGAGCTGATAGAGATCCGAAAAGAGCAGTTAGAAGAACTAAAAGAAAGAAATCAGACATTGGCTTCTGAAAATCAGGTCATTGCCCATCAAGCTCACAGTTTGATGCAACAGCTGGAGGGGATGAAGCTTAAAGTGGAGCAACTGCAAAAAGAAAATCATAAACGACAAGAAGTTGACAATAGCCAAGCAAGGGAAGGTTGGAAATATCATCCTGCTTTTAATAATGTAGTAGCTGCTAAATGATTAAAAATCTAACTTCAAGAATCAACTGTTTATTGGAAACATGTATTTATGAAGTGCATTACACTTTAATTCTTCAGTTGCTGATTCATATCTTTTCTTGAGGATAATAGAAATCTACTTTCATCCTTAGGAAAGTTTTTGAAACCATTTGTTTGTGAATTTGATCAAATATCAAAAGTATTTTCTAACTTTCTATTTACTCTTCCTAGATGAAAAAGCAGAACTGCTTTTACTTCAGCAGCATGCTCAGGAACTAGTGGATGAAAATGATGCCTTGAAGATGACCATCCATCGCTTAAATGTAGAACTTAGCTGCTATCAAACCAAATACAGACCTGTACATAGTGAGGTAAAAAACATACTAAAAGTGGAATCTTTTTCTTTTTAAGTAGAGAGTCATAGAAAATGGAAACAGATCTTTCGGTCCAACGAGTATTTGCCAACAAAAATCCCAAACTAAACTCGTCCCACCTATCTGCACCTGGCCCATATCCCTCCAAACATTTATTTTTCATGTACTTATCTAGATGTCTTTTAAGCATTTTAACTGTACCTGCATCCACCACTTCCTCTGAAGTTCATTCCACCCACTATGTAAAAAAAAAAAATTGCCCCTCATGTCTTTATTAAAATCTTTCTCCTCTCACCTTAAAAATATGCCCTCTAGCCTTGAACTCCCCCGCCGTAATGGAGAAAAGAATGTTTCAACCCAAGGCAAGTTTCCAACCAGCAATTCCATTCATCACTAAGATTCTTTCTTTTAAAGTTGACTCGTCAGCATTGAACTCAGTAACTTATAAGTCAGTACCTCTCCCCACAACGCCACCGCTTAAATTTACTCGTAAATTTGAATTCATGCTGTTGCCCACACTTTACCCAAAACTTACATGTATGCCTGACAGCAAATGCAATGCTTTGTTATGAATATGCAACCATTTTAATGTTTAGTTCTACACAGTCTGGTTTATGCTGTGTTCCCTGACCAAAAAAAGTTAACTGCATGAAACTTGCACATCCGAAGTAAGCAGCAGAATTAAGAATCATGAAATCTTTTTTTACAAAGCTTTATTAATATAGTTTATCCTGCATTTAATTTCATACAACAAATAAGTGATCCTTGTCATCACTTCCTAGAGACATTGTGAGTGTATGAATTAAGGCTGTTGAAATATAATCTGAACTGATTTCCTTGCCACTTTGTCATTATCCCAATGTATATTTTGACATCTGTCTTCAATCTAGGTTTGCATCTACAGTTTAACTCAGATCAATCAGAACTCTAATGAGAGAACCAAATTGGTCTTGGTCTTCAACTATGTGTCACAGCTTTCGACACCAGGATGCATGTACAGACAAAATTCCATTAGGTTCTACCTTTCCGTCACCACCGGCCCCCACCCTCATCATCATCATCCCCACCTCTCACTTCAAACTGCTGCTTCCTCTCTACAGATTTTGATGAGTAAGCTTTTGTAAATGATAGAATCAATACATAATAAAAATTGCTTTGAGATGTGGAATTTAGTAGTTGCTGCTATTTTGGATTAGCATATTACTGTTTATTCTAATGTGCAGGTACAACCTGTTAGAAGTGATGGTGCGTTGATATTGTTGTTAGCCCAGTTATCCAGAAAATCAGATAATGTTCTGGGGACCTGGATTCAAATTCCACCGTGGCCGAAGAGAATTTGACATACCTAACAACACTCCTAAGAGGAAAAAAAAAACCCTTGTCTCTGTCTCAAAATGGATGTTGTCTTCTTTAGCTATGATCCCTAGTGTTAGTCTCCCCTTCAAGAAGAAATATCCTCCTGGTCTGCATGCTATCCAGTTCCTGATGAAGGGCTTAAGCCCAAAACGTCAACTCTCCTGCACCTCGGATGATGCCTGACCTGCTGTGCTTTTCCAGCGCCATACTTTTCAACATTATCCAGTTCCCTCAAGTTCTTAGATTATTCATTAAGGTCACCCTCATTCTTCTAAACTCTAATAGGTTTAGGCCTAACTTGTTTAATGTTTTTGCTACTTAAACTGTGCATTTTGCTCCCTCTCTAATCAATGGGATGCTATCCTGTTACAAACAAGTTCCACAAACTGCACTCTTTCTCTCTGCTAGGGACAGCATTTAATATCGTCATTAACAATTTCAAAACAGAGCCTCAGTTTCCATTTTCTCTCTGACTGAAGGCCCTTAGAATTTCTCCTAGGTGTGTCAGGTAACCTGGGATGAGAGGAGATTTAAAATTGCTTCTTGTGTTTGCAAACTTCCATTGATGGATCATTGGCAAAGTGCTATGCCCATTGGAGCTGCAAATTTGATGTTGCTGGTTTTTAGTTGGAAAGGTTGTGACCCTTTTAAGGTGATACAGGAAGCATACAAGCTTCATTCTAGCTACTAACCTCAATCATTGTAACATGTAGCCCAACACTAAATATGTTGCTAACTAGCTCCAAGTTCAGCAGAGCACTGAGTGGTGACTTGCAGAGCTTAGAACTAGCTGCACATTTTATAGGTAAGCTGCACTTCTCAAGGGGAAAGTGTTCAGACTGCAGCAATGGTGGGAATAAATCAAAAAAGTGTTTCTGTGACGAAGCAAGACTACCAATCAAGCTGAAAGCCTGAGAGAGTTAGACAATAGACAGTAGACAATAGGTGCAGGAGTAGGCCATTCAGCCCTTCGAGCCTGCACCGCTGTGACGAAGCAAGACTACCAATCAAGCCTGAGAGAGTTAGACAATAGACAGTAGACAATAGGTGCAGGAGTAGGCCATTCAGCCCTTCGAGCCTGCACCGCCATTCAATATAATCATGGCTGATCATTCCTAATCAGTGTCCTGTTCCTGCCTTATCTCCATAACCCTTGATTCCACTATCTTTGAGAGCTCTATCCAACTCCTTCTTAAATGAATCCAGAGAGTGGGCCTCCACTGCCCTCTGGGGCAGAGCATTCCACACAGCCACCACTCTCTGGGTGAAGAAATTTCTCCTGAGCTCTGTCCTAAATGATCTACCCCGTATTTTTAA
>NC_057726.1:33848026-33864152 GCF_004010195.1 Chiloscyllium plagiosum
CGTTTTTGCAGGGGGCAGGATGGGAGGAGGTGTAGTCCAGGTAGCTGTGGGAGTCGGTTGGTTTGTAGTAGATGTCCGTGTTGATTCGGTCGTCTGAGATAGAAACAGAAAGGTCTAGGAAGGGGAGGGAGGAGTCCGAGATTGTCCAGGTGAATTTGAGGTCGGGGTGGAAGGTGTTAGTGTAGTGGATGAACTGTTCAACCTCCTCGTGGGAGCACGAGGTAGGGCCGATACAGTCATCAATGTAGCGGAGGAAAAGATGGGGGGTGGGGCCAGTGTAGTTGCGGAAGATGGATTGTTCCACATACCCTACGAAGAGGCAGGCATAGCTGGTGCCCATGCGGGTGCCCATGGCTACTCCTTTGGTTTGGAGGAAGTGGGAGGATTGGAAGGAGAAGTTGTTCAGGGTGAGGACCAGTTCGGTCAGTCGAAGGAGGGTGTCGGTGGAAGGGTACTGGGTGGTACGGCGGGAAAGGAAGAAGCGGAGGGCTTTGAGTCCTTCGTGTTGGGGGATGGAGGTGTACAGGGACTGGATGTCCATGGTGCAGATGAGGCGTTGGGGACCGGGGAAGCGGAAATCCTGGAGGAGGTGGAGGGCGTGGGTGGTGTCCCGAACGTAGGTGGGGAGTTCTTGGACTAAGGGGGACAGGACGGTGTCAAGGTATGCGGAGATGAGTTCGGTGGGGCAGGAGCAGGCGGAGACAATGGGTCGGCCGGGGCAGTCAGGTTTGTGGATTTTGGGCAGGAGGTAGAAGCGGGAGGTGCGGGGTTGTGGGAATATGAGGTTGGAGGCGGTGGATGGGAGATCCCCCGAGGTGATGAGGTTATGGACGGTCTGGGAGATGATGGTTTGGTGGTGGGGGGTGGGGTCATGGTCAAGGGGGCAGTAGGAGGAGGTATCTGCGAGCTGGCGTTTGGCCTCAGCGGTGTAGAGGTCGGTGCGCCAAACTACTACCGCGCCTCCCTTGTCTGCTGGTTTGATAGTGAGGTTGGGGTTGCAACGGAGGGAGTGGAGGGCTGCGCGTTCCATGCTGTATGTATTATTGGAAATATTGTTGGATATAAGTGTAAATGGCACAGTTCTTTTGCGTGGTATTATTTATTAGGTTTATGATCAAGAGAACATTATAATATTCAAAGCATTGGTGAGGTGGGGAATTGTGAAGCAGCAATGAAATGAAGATAATTTCCGGCAAGGTGGAGTCTGATTAACTGCTCATGGACTCCCTATCTGGACTAAGGGACTCCGAATGCCTCCTCCTTTCTCCCATTTTTGCTGCTCCTCCAGCTTTTAACTCCCAGTTACATCCCAAACTTCTTTCTCTCCAGCCCACAACTTCCATCTACCTTTTACCCCAATATTACTTCAACTTTTGCCTGTTGCTCTTTCTGCAATTTCAAGCTCCCTTTACCTCCAACTTTCATCTCTGACCCCCAGCTTTTCTTTCTGCCCCCTCCAGCTTTTGCCTCACTCCACCCCTTTCTCCAATTTTTGCCTTTGGCTTCTGCCCCTCCAGCGTTTGCATCACCTTTTGTCTTTGTCCCTTCAGATTTTGCCTCGTGTTCCTTCCTTCAACATTTGCACCTAACTTCTCCAACTTTTGCCTCTTGCCTCTCTAGCTTTGGATTCTGTCTATTCCAGTATTTGTCCCCACTTCCTTCAACAGCATCCCCCACCCTCTTCCAGCTTTCACCTGCTCTTCTTTATGTATATCCTCTCAAACACATGGATGATGGGCTGGTCTATAAATAAATATTTTGCATCTAACTAGCTCCTGCATTTATTTCAGATATCCTGTAATACTGGTCTTCCAACATCAGGACCACCATCCCCCTGGCTTGTAAGTATTTTGTAAAATTTTTAAGATTTTAAGAAGTTCAGTTTATCATAACCGATTTATAAATGATCATTTTACAATAGTTCTTTTAGCTTTAGCCAAGTTTTAGAGCAAAACAAAATTGCAACATATTAGAATTGGTATGAGAATGATTGATTGATTATTTTAGGACTAGAGACTTGGAAAAACATGACATAAAACATAGGCAGTACGAAACCATTGACTCTAAATAATATCTCCATTTTAAAATATTCTTCTAAACATCACAGCCAAGTATGTATTGGAAATTCCTTAGCAAACTTGAAATTTGACTTGCTTTTTACCTGCTGGATATTATTCAGTGTGTATTTTGTGTCCAGTTTTTTGGTAATAATTACCTTGTCACCCTCATTCTTGTTGTCTCCTCAACATACTAATCCCTCCTTAAATTTATAGTAACATTAAATACTATTTGTCTCAGGTGGACATGAAAATGTTGTCACCCCTTCTTTTGGCCTATGAGGACCGATTACGGGAAAAGGATGCTGCAATGCAAGCCCATGAGGTACACTGGTGATTCTGGAATACCCCCTAAAGGTTTCATCCTGTCCTTTTAAAATCTTATGCATGTTTCTGATGAGTCTCATTTGTTATTCAAGCGACATGAACAAATATTCCTATTAAGCGATGTAAGAATGCTCTTCCTCCTACTCTGATATGTAGATTCCTGTCCATTTTTTACTGCCTTGCCTACAGACAAGTTCAGGAAAACACTGTGATCATCAAAATCAACAAGTACAACAGATTCTATTCCTTTACTGTACCACAGGATCTTGTTACTTATGCTAGTTCTAAATCTATATTTTGACAGATACAGTGACACATTTAACCAAATTTTCCAGGTTGGGGTCACAATCCCACCGTCAGCCTCCATTCCATTGCTGGTGTTATGTTAATCACAATCGTTCTAGCAGGTGACCAGTTAGGAAGCTGTCTCTAAGAGTCATGTTTAATTAAGAATGGTCGGTGAGCTATGAAAGTAAGAGGCCCAACAGGAGGATCACAGAAATGTCTAAGCACCAGCCCCAGTTGGACAGATGGGGCTGTTGCGACAGGCAAGAAACCAGGAAGGTACCTCAAAGGCGGTGCACCTTTTTACCATTATGATGGCTTAAGAGTCATGCATAACCACAGTTGTCAATTTTGTGGCTGTTGCAGTTTGCATCCAAATGGGAGTAAGGTGGGTTTAATGAGTAGAAGGATTGATGATCCCAAGGCCTACTAGGTTATAGCCTTATGGAGTCATGGTGAATCCTAGGAAATCGATAAAGACAGAGGGTGGGCATTTGGCCCGTTGATCATAGTCTCTGTGCTGGTTGACATGGATTACCCATCTATGCCAGGTTCCTGCAATAAATCTGTACATTCTTTCAAATAGTGTTTCCAAGTCCTCTCCTCTGTCTCCACGTGAAAAAGATTTCCTCATCTTCCCTCTAATGTTTCTACAAGGACTGCACTTTAAATCTATACCCGGTGGATTTTGACCACTTTGTTTAGATACATAGATTGTCCCTATCTAAATGCCTCATCATTTTATACACCTGAATTTAGTCACTCCCTTAGCCTCCTCTGTTCCAAGATAAACCACCCCAGTCTATTCAATCTTTTAAAGTTGATAAAATTTTATAGTTCTTCCAACACCCTAGTGAACCTCCTTTCTCCCCTCTCCAGTGCAAAGAACTTTTCTGTAATTTGGTGACCAGAACTGTGTGTGGGTTTGAAGTTGTCTAACTAGTGTTAAGACGGACCCGGAGGGTCCCATCTTTGCGTGTTCTTTTGGAAGGAGAGACTCACACTGGCAACTATGATTAGACGCAGACAGCAGTTTATTCACAGAATCTTAACTGATACAACGAATCTACAGGCATGCATTCGTTGGAGAAGCCGTTCTCCCTTCCCGTTCAAAGTTGACACAATTATACTTCGCGCTGCCTGGAGTCCCCGGTCAGTTCGCCTTCCCCATTGGTCCATTCATCTGCGCGCGCTGGGGATCCGTCTTCCTATTGGCCGCATCGAAGTGCCTGTCCAGCTCCTGCTGTGCTTGACAATGGCTCAGCCATCCCTGGGAGCGGTTCCGATCCCGTATTCAATAGTCCATTGTGTCAAGGAATTACTATGCGTCTGACAGGCTAGCCATTTTCAATAGTTTTAGTTTAACTAAATTGTCAATTACACTTATCAACTTTAGACTTAAATAGAGCCATTCACACTCACTAGTTACAGGTTCCGATAGAGCAATTCACACTTGTCTAACAGTTACAGATTCCGATCAGTTTCTTTATTAATCCCGAGTTTCGATGGGGCAATTGATACTGGCTGGTATTTACAGGCTCCAAGATTTAATTAACATTATGCATATCCCTTACAAGCTCCAGCAGTCATGCAATCGCCTGCAGCAGCTCGCTTGGCTGTTGTTAACCATTTCAGGGCTGGAAGTGTCACCCTCCCTAGCCCTACATTAAACACCGCAGTGAAATCTCCCCAACACTAGTTATGTCTACAGTTGAGCATATACACACTGTTTTTAAATTTTATGCCTCAGCTAAAAATGTGCTGTATGCGGGAAGGTCCTGGTAGCACCATTGACATTCCCTCAACTGACTTATCAAATATAAAAGAAACCAAACTAATTCCAGATGCTGGAAATCAGAAACAAAAACAAATTGCTGGAAAAACTCGGCAGGTGTGGCGAAAAATCAACGTTAACGTTTTGGGTCCAGTGTCTCTTCAGAACCTTCTTTATTTTTGCTGGATTCAAAAGATTATGTCTGAATTCTCTCCACAGATGCTTCCTGACTTAATAGTATGTTTAGTTTGCTACTCACTGATGCTAGGTAGCTACTCTTTGTCGCATTGAAAAGTTTCTGGAAAGATCTCTGAAATGATAATGCATTGCGTTCAGGTCCTGTGCACAATTTTGCAACTTTGCTGTCATCTCACCCCATCACCCAGCTTAATAGACAAAGGAAATTGAATCTATTGTCTCCTATGCTCTGAATTTTGAGACAGTGATCACACCGCTCCATCTTTTTCCAGCTTCTCTACTTTGATTTACGTCTGTGATATCACACTCAACTGGTTCCACCTTAATCTGTTCTTGGTAGCCAATACACCTTCTGCAATGGCTTCTTCATTCACTTCACATGGTCATCTTTGTAATGCTTTTTCCCAGTGGCCCAGTGGTTAGCACTGCTGCCTCACAGCGCCTGTAGACCCGGGTTCAATTCCCGACTCAGGCGACTGACTGTGTGGAGTTGCACATTCTCCCCGTGTCTGCGTGGGTTTCCTCCGGGTGCTCCAGTTTCCTCCCACAGTCCAAAGATGTGCGGGTCAGGTGAATTGGCCATGCTAAATTGCCCGTAGTGTTAGGTTAAAGGGGTAAAGGTAGGGGTATGGGTGGGTTGCGCTTCGGCGGGTCGGTGTGGACCTGTTGGGCCGAAGGGCCTGTTTCCACACTGTAAGTAATCTAATCTAATCTAATCGCCCCAGTGCTGCTCATGATTTGACTCACTAGTGATCCATTTTTCAGTTATCTCCAGAGCATTGACAACTCCTCATGTCTCTCAGGAAGTTCTTTTATCTACACTTCAGTCCTCTGTAACTTCTAGGGTTGTTCATTTTTTCCTAGTGAATTTAATGTTAAGCATCAGCATTGATTATTGTCTTGGTTTACAATTCCTTCCGTAGTCTTGTTCCACATTATTCACTTCTCTTCTGCAGGCATGCTCATGTCCTCCACTCTGACCTGTTTTCCAATTCCCTTCTGTATTCTGCCATGGATATCTTTAAAATTTCTATTCTAGAAATGAAATCTCTTTTGCTATCTCTGTCTAATCCATAAATAAATCTCTGCCTACTTTATTCAGTCATCGTCCTTGATTTTACTTAGTGTTACTTGATGTTTTTTTCCACATTTACAGACCTTACCATGCTAAGGGCTCTGTATAAATATAAATCTGTTTATGTATGCAGATATAAATCAAGTATTAACATTGCCAAATATTTGACACTGGTCATATTCTTTCTCTACTTGATATTTTGCAATTCAGGAAAGCATATTGATTTTAGAAGCAATGCAGATACTTATTTGTCTTTAGTTATTCCTAATTCCTGCAACTGATCTTTGCACATTCAGAGTTATAGAATTGTTACATTGCCAAAGAAGGCCATTGGCCCATCGTGTCTGCACTGTTCTCCAATGAGCATTATGGGTTAGACTGGGATTTCCCTGCCTTTTCCTCATACTGTTGCACATAGTTTCTGTTCAAATAATCATCTAGTGCCCTCTTGAATGCCTCAATTGACTCTGCCTCCACCATGCCTAAGCAGTGCATTCCCTCATGAATGTGAACCACCCAATGTGTGAAAAAGCACTTTCCTTACACCATCACTCAGATTTTCTCTTATCCTCCTCCTTTCCAAGGAAAACACTCTAAACTCATAACTAAATTTAGTCATTCCTGGGACTATTTTTGCAAATCTTATTGGCACTGTCTCTCCAGTGTGTTCACATCCTTCCTGTAGTATGGCACTCTGAATTGTAAACGATACTTCAGTTGGGACCTAACAAGTGCCTAGTATAAACTCAGCATAACATCATGTACCTGTATTCTGTCCTATTAATAAACCCAGTTATACTGTATGCTTCATTAAATATCTTCTGCAACTGTTCAACAACCTTCAACGATCTGTGCAAATATACATCTAGGTCTTTAAGTATTGTAGCCTTTATTTTACATTGATTGTCCTTGTTCTTCTGACTAAAATGTATGACCTCTCAATTCTCTGCATCAACTTCATTTGCCAACTATCTGCCCACTCCATCAACTTGTCTGTGTCCTTTTGGAGTTCTGCACTGTCCTTCCAAGTTTAGTATCATCTGCAAGTTTGAAATTGTCCCAGTGCACCAAGATATAAATAATTATTGTATCAGGAAAAGTAAGGGTCCCTGGGAAACAACTACAGACCTTTCACCTGAAAAATATCTGTTGACCACTATTCTCAATTCCCTGTAACTCAGCCAATTTTGTATCCATGTTGTTTCTATTCCTTTTATTCCATGAAATCTAGCCTTTCTTGGAAATGTATAATGTGGCATTGTATTGAATGCCTTTTTTGAAAGCCCATGTACACCATGTTAACAACATTACTCTCATCAGCTTATTCTGCTACCTCTTCAAAAAAAAAGTCCAGCTAATTAATCAAATATGACCTACACTTTAGAAATCCATGCTGGCTCTTCCTAATTGACCCATCCATTTCCATGTGACAACTAATTAGCTGAATGCTTGTTTCTAAAAGTTTCCCTACCACTGAAGTTCATGTGACCAGCCTCTAATTACTAGGCTTATCCTTGCAACTTTTTTTGAATTAGTGTGTAATTTCTCCAATCTTCCAGTGATCATGAGTTAAAGAAAGACTAGATGATTATTTGTCAGTGGAGTTATGGAGATATACAGCATGGAAACAGACGCTTCAATGCAACTTGTCCATGCTGACCAGATATCCTATATAAACCTAGTCCCATTTGGCCTGTATCCCTCTAAACCCTTCCTATTATAGATCCATTCAGCCCTTTAGTCATACGGGCCTGGCAGCTCGTTCCGTATAGCACCACCCTCTAAATGAAATAATTGCCCCTTAGGTCCCTTTCATATTTTTCCCTTCTCATCTTAAACCTGTTCCCCTTAGTTTTGGACTACCCTATCCAGGGAAAAGACCTTGCTTATTTATCCTATCCATGCCCCTCATGATTTATAAACCTCTATAAGGTCACCCTTCAACCTGTGACGCTCCAGGGAAAATAGCCCCAGCCTATTCAGCCTCTTCCTTTAGCTCAAACCCTCCAAACGTAGCAACTTCCGCGTAAATCTTTTCTGAACCCTTTTAAGTTTCTCAACATCCTTCTTAGAGGAGGCGGACAATAATTGCATCCAATACTTAAAAAGTGGCCAAATGAATGTCCTGTACAGCTGCAACATGACCTCCCAACTCCTATACTCAATGCATTGATCAATAAAAGTAAGCATACCAAATGCCGCCTTCACTATCCCAACTACTTGCGACTCAATTTTTGAGGAACTATGAACCTGCACTCCAAGGTCTCTTTGTTCAGTAACACTTCCCAGGACCTTACCAGTAAGTTCATAAATCCTGTCCTGATTTGCCTTTCCAAAATGCAGCACCTTACATTTATCTAAATTAAACTCCATCAGCCACTCTTTGGCCCATCTGATTAAGTTCCTGTTGTACTCTGAGGTAGCCTTTGCTGTCCATTATACAACCAATTTTGGTGTTATCTGCAAACTTCCTAATCATACCTCCTATATTCACTCTCCAAATCATTTATATAAGTGACAAAAGGCAGTGGACCTAGCACTGATCCTTCTGGCACACTGCTGGTCACAGGACTCCAGTCTGAAAAACAACCCTCCACCACTGCCCTCTGTCTTCTACCTTTGAGCCAGCTCTGTATCCTTCTATTTCATGTGATCTAACCTTACTAACCAGTCTACCATGAGGAACCTTGTTCAACGCCTTACGGACGTCCATATAGATCACATCCACCACTCTACCCTCGTCAATCCTCTCTGTTACTTCAAAAAAACTCAACTCAGTTAGTGAGATACGATTTCCCATTCACAAAGCCATGTCGTCTTTCCCTAATCAGTTCTTGCCTTTCCAAATACGTGTAAATTCTATCCCTCAGAATTCTCTCCAGCAACTTGCCCACCGCCGATGTTAGGCTCATTGTCTGTGTTTTCCTTACTACCTTTCTTAAATAGTGGCATAATGTTAGTCAACCTCCAGTCTTCCAGCACCTCACCTCTGGCTATTGATGATACAAATACCTTGGGAAAGGGCCCAGCATCTCTTCCCTCCCTTCCCACAGAGTTTCCACAGTACCTAGAGTCTGATCAGGTGCCAGGGACTTATCCACCTTTTGTGTGTTTTAAGACATCCAGAACCTGTTCCTCTGTAATATGGACATTTTTCAAAATGTTGCTATATCTTCCACATCCTTTTCCAAAGTAAACACTGATGCAAAATGCTAGTTTAGTATCTCACCCTCTCCACTCCTGCAATTTTCATTCACTTTCTTCGATATCCTTTTGTACATATCATCATCTTCTGGTGCCTTGTGAACATTAAGTGTCAATAATGTACCCAATACATTTTTCCTCATCAATTCTGAGCACTTCTACTGACAGAGCTTCGCATTCTGTCACCATGAATTGGATGGTATCTACTTTCTTGGTAAAGACTGATGCAAAATATTTTTTATTTAACAACTCAACAATGTTTATTGCCTCTGTATGTGAATCTCCTTTTTAGTCCCTAACTGGCCCTACTATTTTTATTCGCTACCTTTTTACTGCTTATCTACCTGTAGAAGATTTTGGGGTTTCTATGTTTGTTGGTGCTTGTCTTCTCTCCTGATCCTTCCTCGCTTCTTTAATATTCTTTCTTACTCACAGGAGGAAATGAAGAATTTCAGAGCTCGAGTAGAAGAGGTGGTGAGGGAGAATGAACAGCTTCATCAGCAACGTGAGAGAAATGGTGCTATTAGCAGCAGAGAGTGGTATGACATACAAAGTAAAAATACATGAGAAGCTTTAAATTGCAGTGAATATAACCTTGCAATATAACAATTGCAGTCATTTACCAGTGCCTTACAGATTAACAGAAGCGTAAGTGCTGAAATTTTAGAAACTTTATTGTGTTGACTTTGCACCCCCAATCCCAATTTAGACCTGTACTTTGAAGTGCTGACTAGCAAAGTCTGTTGGTTTAACTCTTTTACGCATACCTTAGTGAGTTTGTTGTATAAATCCTTTATAAAACGTATCCTTAAATTGAAATTAAATCTTCCAAATGACATGCATGGCTGAAAAATGCAGCAGTGAGCTCAGGCAGTAGGATCTAAGTAACAGAATCCTTGTGTCATTGAATTGGCTGGACTCCGAACTGGACTGGATTTTGTTTCACTTTTAAATAGTGTCTTCTAACACACTGTTTATTTTTGTAAATACTTTTTTGAGAAAAAATATTTTAAATTTTTTGCAAAATTACAAAATCACTACAGAATAGTATAACAACCTTATAATATAACAGCAATAACAGTAAGCAAACTACTACTCTAATCCACAAACCACTGAGGAGAGAGAGAAAAAAATCTATAAAAACTACAATTCAATAAATAACTTAAAATAACCTAAATTAAGCCAAACTCAGTGCAGTCCCACAAAGCTCCCCACCACCAGGATCATCAGTAGGCAAACCCAATTTTTGTTTGAGATTCTTCCTCCCTGGGGCCCCTGGACCACCAGACATAGCCCTTACGACTACACAAAGGCCCTGACCAATATAGCTGACAAGTCTGCGTCTATATAATTCAGAAATGGCTGCCACATTCTATAAAACAGTTCCATTTTCTGGTGCTCCATACTCGTGAGGAGGTCCGGGGAAAGTGTTCCATAACTAATCTATGCCACCCTGAGAGTCCTGGGGGAATTTTCTGACACCCAGCTCATCCGAATGTTCTTCCTCACACAGAATGAAAAAATATTAAACAGTTTCTTCCCATGCGCGTCCAAAGAAGAGATTTGGCAAGCCCAAAATTAGGGACACTGGATCCGCCTTAACCTCAGTTCCCAAAACCCCTTTCAAAGCACTTGCTATGGCACCCCAATATCTACGAAGCTTGTGGCATGATCACAAGCAATGAGTAAGAGTGCCAACAGCTGTTTTACATTTGGGCACATTGGGAACGCTCCTGTCTTAAATTAGGGAACGTGCTGGGAACCTAACGTGGTTCCAAAATGATTAATGCGGCATTTCAGAGATTTTACTCTGAATGATACCAATCTGAGGGTTGTGATGAGGGGCGGGTGAAGATGGAGTCATTTTTCAAGGATCTGGAGCTCCTGAGTGTGACCCCTGAACAAGAGTCTTTTCTCGATGCCCCCTTATCAGAGCAAGAGGTGCAGGAGGCTGTGAAGCAGCTTCAGAGTGATGGACTTCCCAGCGAATTCTATCAAGCACTTGTAAGCACTTGTCAGGCCCAATACTCAACATTTTCAATGATTCATACAGTCATGATCGTCTCCCACCATCTCTGAGAGGCCAATATTTCTCTTATTCTTTAGAAAGGGAAGGTCCCAGAGGATTGTACTTCATACAGGCCCATTTTACTCTTAAATGTTGACTTTGAAATCCTATCTTAGACTTTTGCGTTAAGGCTGGAAACTGTGTTACCTTTTATTGTTGAAGAGGACCAGATGGGCTTCATAAAGGGCTGCAGATCCTCAAATAATGTTAGGAGGCTGCTTAATGTAATTCAAGCGTGTCAACGACAGTCAATACAGGGATTGGTGATTTCTCTAGGTGCAGAGAAGGCAATTGGCCGAGTTGAGTGTCCGTATCTTTTTCATACTCTAGAGCGGTTTGGCTTGGGTGAAGCCTTTATAAGGTGGGTAAAGGTTCTCTACAGTGACCCTCTCGCTGCGTTCATCACCAATGGGGTACAATCAAGCAATTTTAGCATTTTTAGGGGCAGCCGACAGGGATGTCCCCTTTCGCCATTGCTTTTTACATTAGTGATTGAACCGTTGGCAGAGGTTCTCAAAATTACAGAAGATTTTGTTGTAGTCGGATGATGTCCTCACTTATTTGTCAAATCCAGCAGTTTCGGTACCCACCTGATGCAATGCATCAGTTTGTTTGGTGCCTTTTCGGGGTACAGGATCAAAATCAGAGGCTATGGGTAATCTTATGAAGGTGCTAGGTTTTAAGGGTGAATCTCGATTCCCATTTAAGTGGTCACGGGGTGGGTTTTATGTATTTGGGCATATTCATTACTCCAGTTCTTGATCAGTTGTTTAAAGCTAATTTTGTTCAGTTATTCAACAAAATTGAACAAGACCTTTGAAGACGGGAGATGCTTCCGGTCTCATGGTTAGGTCGGATAGCTCTTATTAAGATGAATATTCTCTCCCATTTGTTGTACCCTATACGGATGCTCCCCCTGATTTACGATAATCAAATGTTCAGGAGACTGAACGGGCTGGTTCAGCTCTTTTATTTGGCATCGTAAGCGAACCCGTCTTAAATTAGCTAAACTGCAATTGCCTTACAGACTTGGGGGAGTGAATCTCCGGACATTAGAAATTATCAACAAAGCTTGCTTTTATCTTACATGAGTGCTTGAGCTTGTGGGGACCGTTTTTCAATATGGTGAGATATCGAAACCTCTCAGGCAAAGTGCCCCCTTACTAGTTTGCTGGTTTTGGGCAAAATGAGGATAGTTAAGGAATATTGCCATAACCCAATAGTTATCAATACTGTTAAAGCATGGAGGACAATTCGGCAGCGGGAAGGCAATATTGGCAAAACATATTTTATTTCACCTGTAGTGGGTATGACAAGTTTTCAACGGGGGATGATAGGTTCAGGATGCAAACATTGGGCGGCTAGGTGTGTGTCTTGCATTGGTGATTTATTTGAGGGAGAAACAATGATGTCTTTTGAAGAGGTAGCGTGGAAATACAAGCTATTTAGCAGGGACCTCTTTTGTGTTTTTCAAGTTAGGGATTTTATTCAAAAACAGTTTTTGACTAATTGCTACAAATCCAACATAGACAGGAAGGAGCTTAGTGCTCAGACTACATTTTCTGTCAGCACATTATGTTATTAATTAGGGGGTGGCCCCTCAGATGAGTTCAAGAGAGAGCTAGGCAGCATGGGAAGGTATTTGGGAAAACACAAGAAAAATATTAATTTGCAATAGGACCCACACTGTACAGTTGAAGGTTCTCCACTGGGTCTACTTGGCTCTGGATCATTTGTCAAAATTTAAACCAGGAGTATCTTCAACATGCCCCAAATGTAAAGGCACTCTTACCCATTGTCTCTGGTCCTGTGATATGCTTCAAACATACTGGAGTGCTGTGGCGGGTGCAATGGAGGGGATTTGGGTGTAAGGGTGGAGAAGGACCCGATCTCTTCTTGGCCTGCCCAGTGTATTCCCTGTAGATGCGCATGAAAAAAAATTTTCAACATCCTCACTTTCTGCACAAGAATTAATATCTTGTTAGGTTGGGTGTCCGAGAATCCCACAGGCCTGTCAGGTTGGCGTAAGATTGTTATGGAGCATATGCCCTTGGATTTTCTTACAAGTATGGTCCACCACAAAACTGAGAATTTCTATAAGACATGACGGCCCTTTTTGGAATACCTGGACACAGATTTGTCCACAACACTAAAGGGTTTTTATGTAGCCGTAACGATTGTGCTTTATGACTCTGATTGTTAACTTTCCCAACCCTGACCCTGCAGGCTGTTGCTGTGAGACATTCATCAGCCTGCCTGTGTGGAATTATACTTGAGCCCTGTTTACCCTTCAAAACTAATATCACAGAATTACCCTTTCTCACCCATAATTTATTGTACTTTTTATTCTTTCATTGGATTTCGGTGTTGCAGACTGGCAAATATTCCCCATCTGTAATTGCCCAGAAGGAGGGCAATTAGAAGTCAGCTACATTGCTGTGGATTTGCAGTCACATGTAGGTCAGACCAAGTAAGGATGATGGATTTCCTTCCTTAAAGGACATTAGTGAAGAAGTGTTAACAGTGCTTTTGTAAATTCCAAATTATTTTCTGTTGAATTCAATTTCACCATGTGCAATGGTGGATTTGAACCCATGTCCCCAGAGCATTAGCCTGGGGCTCTGGTTATTAGTCCAATGACATGAGGCAACACCACCCACCCTTTTTACTTGTGAACCAGAGACATGTATTTTACACAAAATTATCATAAATTCACATGTAATGGCAGCCCAGTGATTATTTTGAAACTGAAAATTAAAAAGTCAATTAGTAAGGAAAATAGTTTGTATAATATTGTTGATAGCTTGTGACCCATAGTGCTGGATACAGCATAGATAAATGGAGGTTTTTCAACTTTGTTTGTCTTTCCAGGAATCAGTTGCAGGATCAGGCAAAGTTGGTTTTGGAGGAAAACCAAGTCTTGATGGAGCAGCTAGAGATACAGCAAGCGAAAGCAAAAAGCAGTCATAACAGACACATACAAGAAGGTGAGCCTATATAACATACAGCAGGCAATCTGATATTTAAATGAATTCTTCCTATTTTAACATCTGTCCCAGCACATTTGAATTTCTTGAAGACTTTTTCTTGCTATTCACTTCCCTTCCACCTGGAGTATATCTGTTAATCTGTGGACTCCAGGTTACCTTTCACTTTCTGCCAGTTTTATTTTGTCTCCGTGTTGCTTTATCATGAAGTTTCCTTCATATTTTGTTATTTTTTGCCTTGAATATTTATTTAGTTTATAATATTTTAAATTTACTTCAAGAATGCCTTACCATTTGCAACTCACTTTTGCAGTTGTTTTTGGTACAACCTGTCATATCACTAGCTCAAATGTTCTAATATTTCAGAAATGTGATGCATCTACACTGTGGCATTTATCTTCATTATCTCATGCTACCATTTTAATTCAGCTTCAGACCAGGTGCACCATGTTCTGGAGCTTTTCAAGCTATTGACCACTACTTTGGATTTCCATTAAGGATAGACTACCAAATATCTCGTTCTATATTTTTATCTTGATTTTAGTGTCAAAATTGACTAAACAATTGATGCTGCTGGAATCAGAGAAACAAAACCAACAAAAGGAGTTACATGAGACTCAACAAGAATTGAACAAAATTTCTTCAAAGTATGACCAACTTAAAACAACTCTTGATGACAGAGTGAGAATTGATGAACATACCTCAATGGTGAACAACCTCAAAAGGTACCTTTTTTCATTTGTTCAAATGCCTAGAATTAACATTTAGAAATTAGAAATCTTTCAGGTTTGTATGCAAAAGGGCTGAAAATAAACTGCAAACATTTTAAATCAGAATTTGCCATAATTACGTAAAATACATGCAATTGATCCTAGTACAGTGGTAATAAAATAACTCAAACTGTTTAAGTATAATTTTAAACAAGGTGTGCTCAAATTTTTGAATAAAACTAGGAAATGTTGAAAGCATAAGCATGTGGCGAATATACTAGTAAATTTAGACATTAAGTTAACAGTTCAAGTATAGTGTCTTCTCATGTCGTTTTGCTGTAGCCATATCCTGTTATTTCTTTTGGACTATCATACCTGTCACAAGTTGCATAGGTTACATTTATTTTCAAAGTAGTTTACAAATGCAGAATTAAAATAACTCCTTTTACCTTAAATTCAGTGAACTCAAGGTGACTATCTTTTTTTCTGCATCAATTCATTGATTTATTGATCATACCCATGCTTCCCACCAAAAATAAATATGTTGGTGACTTTGTTTCACCTTTAGTAGAAACAGAAAGTAGGAGTAGGCCCTTTCAGCCTTCTCTGCCATTCAATATGATCAGAGACAAAAAATCTGCAGATGCTGAAATCCAAAATAGACAAGCAGGAGGTTGGAAGAATACAGCAAGCCAGGCAGCATCAGGAGGTGGCGAAGTTGACGTTTTGGGTGTAACCCTTCTTCAGGACTGGGGTGTGCTGAAAAAGGATTACACCTGAAACGTCAACTTTTCTCCACCTCCTGATGCTGCCTGGCTTGCTGTATTCTTCCAACCTCCTGCCTGTCTATATTCAATATGATCAGGCTCATTCATCTGACTCAGTACCCTGTTACCATGTTCTTCCCATACCCTTTGATCCCTTTAGCCCTAAGAATTATATCTAACTTTTTGGAAACATTCAGTGTTTTGGCCTGAATGGCTTTCTGTGGCACAGAATTCCACCACTCTGAGTGAAGATATTTCTCCTCATCTCAGTCATAAATGGCCTTCCCTGTATCTTTAAACTGTGACTCGTGGTTCTGGACTGTATAGTCATCAGGAGCATCCTTCCTGCCTTTATCCTGTCTCGTTCTGTTAGAATTTTATAGGTTTTTATGAAATCACCTTTCATTCCTGTAAACTCCAGTTAATACAGACCTAACAGATGCCGTGTCTCTTCACATGTCAATCCTGCCAACACAGGAATCAATCTGGTAAATAGAGTCATAGAGATATATAGCATGGAAACAGACCCTTCGGTCCAACCTGTCCATGCCGACCAGATATCCCAACCCAATCTAGTCCCACCTGCCAGCACCCGGCCCATATCCCTCCAAACCCTTCCTATTCATATACCCATCCAAATGCTTCTTAAATGTTGCAATTGTACCAGCCTCCAC